>NW_024412426.1:18339517-18377569 GCF_014898765.1 Herpailurus yagouaroundi
GCATGAACGGGGGAGGGGCAGAGAGAGAGGGAGACACAGAATCAGAAGCAGGCTCCAGGCTCTGAGCCATCAGCCCAGAGCCCGACGCGGGGGCTCGAACTCACGGACCGCGAGATCGTGACCTGGCTGAAGTCGGACGCTTAACCGACTGAGCCACCCAGGCGCCCCTAAACACAATTTTAAAACTTTAGGTTGGAAACCTATGCTCTAGTTCCAGCAGGGTGCTTGGATATTGTACTACTTACGTCTTCCTTCTCTGAGTTTCACCTCACATCTGCCTCATAACCGTGTTATAAATTAAAAAGATGTCCTGTGATACAAAAATCAATATATTTCTGCGTGTATTCTATATGTATTTCTATACATGAATAAGAAACTATCAGAAAGAGAAATTAGAAAACAATTCCATTTATAACTGCATCAAAAAATACCTAGGAATAAATTTAACCAAGGGAAGATCTATACACTGAAAACTAAAAGACATTAATGAAAGAAACTGAAGACACAAATAAGTAGAAAGACACTCCATGCTCATAGATTAGAAGAATTAATATTTTTAAAATGTCCATATACTCAAAGCAATCTATAGATTCGATGTCATCTCTATCAAAATTCCAGCGGCATACTTCACAGAAACATAACAATTTTAAAATTTCTCTGGAACCAGGAAAGATCCAATACCCAAGGCAATCTTGAGAGGGAAGAACAAAGCTGGAGGCATCACTCTCTGACTTCAAACTATATTGCAAAGCCAAATTAATCGAATCAGTATGGTAGTAGCATTAAAAAACAGACATGTAGATCAGTGGAACAGAATAGAAAAGTCAGAAATAGATCCATGCATATATGGTCAATTAATTTACAACAAAGGAGCCAGGACTGTGTATCCTGGGGGGAAAGGACAATTTCTTCAATAAAGGAGGATGGGAAAACTGGAAGGCCATGTGCAAAAGAATGAAACTGGAACACTATCTTACACCATACACAAAAATTAACTCAAAATGGATGAAAGACTTGAACATAAGATATGAAACCATAAAACTCCTAGAAGAAAACATAGGTGGTAAGCTCCTTGACATTGGTCTTGGTGGTGATTGTTTTTGGATTTGACATCAAAAAACAAAGACAAGGGGCGCCTGGGTGGCGCAGTCGGTTAAGCGTCCGACTTCAGCCAGGTCACGATCTCGCGGTCCGTGAGTTCGAGCCCCGCGTCGGGCTCTGGGCTGATGGCTCAGAGCCTGGAGCCTGTTTCTGATTCTGTGTCTTCCTCTCTCTCTGCCCCTCCCCCGTTCATGCTCTGTCTCTCTCTCTGTCCCAAAAATAAATAAAAACGTTGAGAAAAAAATTAAAAAAAAAAAAAACAAAAAACAAAGACAAAAAAAAAAAAAGGAAAAATAAACAAGTAAGACTACATCACACTAAAAAACTTCTGCACAGCAAAGGAAAATCATCAACAAAATGAAAAGGCAATATATTGAATGAGAGAAAATACTTGCAAATCATATGTCTTATAAAGGGTTAATGTCTAAAATATATAAAGAACTCCTATAACTCAATAGCAAAAAACCCCAAACAATCCAATTAAAAAATGGGCAGAGGATCTGAATTGACCTTTTTCCAAAGAAGACATACAAACGACCAACAGGTACATGAAAAGGTGTTCTACGCCACTAATCATCAGGGAAATGCAAATCAAAATCACAATGAGATATCACTTCACACCTGTTAGAGTGGCTCTTATCAAAAAGATAAGAAATAAGTGTTGGCAAGGATATGGAGAAAAGGGAACTCTTGTGCAACTGTTGGTGGCAATGTAAACTGGTGCAACCACAATGGAAGATGAAGGTTCTTCAAATAATTAGATTAAAATTAAAAATTAAAACTACTAGACAATCCAGCAATTTCACTCCTGGTTGTTTACCTGAATAAAATGAAAACACTAATTTGAAAACATAACATGCACCCCTATGTTCACTGCAGCATTATTTACAATAGCCAGTAATGGAAACCACCTAAATGGCCACTGATGGATGAAGGGCTAAAGAAAATGTGGTACACGTACACAATGGAATATTATTCAGCCACAATAAAGAATGAAATGTTGCCATTGGGCACAATATGGCACTTGAGGGTATTATGTTAAGTGAAATAAGTCAGGCAGAAAAAGATAAATATCGTATGATCTCACTTATTTGTGGAATCTAAAACAAAACAAAATGAAACAAAAACAAAACAAAAATACCAAGCTCATGGATATAAGAGAACAGATTGATGCCTGAGGCAGGGAGTGTAGGAGGGGGCAAAGTAGGTAAAGGGGGTCAAAACGTACAAATTTCATTATAAAATGATGACATTATTCATTATAAAATAAACGAGCCATGAGGATGTACCATACAGCATAGTGACCATAGTTGGTACCATACTGCATGTTTCAAAGTACCTAAGGGAGTGGATCTTGAAAGTCCTCACCCCAAGAAACAAATTTTGCAAGTGAAACAAACACAATGTTATGTGAATTATACCATAATAAAAACTAGTGTCCTGTGAGTACTATTTTAAATACCCAAGAAAAAGTTACTTTCCTTAGATAATGCAAAAACAAAAAACAAACCCCCAAGCAAAACGTAAAAACAAAAAACAAAATCAAATAACGCCATTCTTACTTGAAATAACAATTCATGTCTACCTGTTCATCTTCATGCAAGTCACTCTGGTTGGACATACTCATTCCAGAAATGGTCCACTCTGATCATATTTTGAACTTACTTTCTAACATTTTAAGTTTCTGTGTCTTTCGGATCCCATGTTTCCAGCCTGACAATTGTTAGTTGCCTACAACCCCTAAGTGGCTTCATAAATTATATTGAAAAAAAAAATCCTTCCCTATGTATCTCATAATTTTGAATTGTTTTCCTGGGTTTTTCATTATCAATGATTATCCAATGCTACCAAATTTCCTTTGAAGACATTTAGCTTTCTACCTTACTAGTTCTCCTAACTCTCTAATTTTTCACTCTTAGAAATGAATGTTTTATTTTAACAGATTCCTACAGCACTGTTCCAGTTACAGTACTTTTCTCTGACAGCTCTGGAACAATCAGGGGCTGAAGTCTGTCTTTCAAACCAATGTCCCACAAAATTCAATCAAAGTCACAATGGCCACTGCAATGTGCTTTCAAAGTCCACAGACAAATGTGGCTCATGCTTAGTCATTTGGCCCAGCCAAATAAAACAATCAGTCCTGAAGGCTTTAAAAGTCTGCATTCCAGGATGAAGATTCAGAGACCTATTTTTCTTGATATCTTTGGAAAATGATTTTTTTTTTGAATATAGAATTCACTTGAAAGACAATATAGTTTTTCTTCCCAGTTATTCCCAGTTATTTACTTTCAACATTGAATTGGACTTTTTAACATTTAGAATTTACTTTAAAATAAGTTAAAATAAAAAAAAAAAAACAGTGTCACACCAAAAAAAGTGCTCAAGTAGGTATGGTGCTTAGATGAAGTCTATGTCAAAGTACATTGGAAGTAATAAGTTTAATAACTCCACAGCAATTCTATCTACTTGTCGCCTAATCCAAAATCTGTGGAGTCATCTTGACTCCCTATTTCCTCTCATAACCATGTCTAATGTGTCATGAAATCCTCTTGGTTCTCTTTCAAAATATACTCAGGTTCCAGTCACCTCCATCTCCACTCCATCTCCATCCCCAATGTTCTCAGCGGGCAAACACTATCATTACTTCTCAACAAGATTACTGCAGAAACCCCTGTCGGATCTCCCTACGTTCACCCTTACCTTGTGGTAGTCTGTTCTCAACACAGTAAGTAAGCATTGTGATCCTCTGAAACCTCAGACAGATCATATCACTTTTCCACTCAAAACTCGGGAAGGGCTAGCCGCTTCACCCAAAGTAAAGCCTAACTCCTACATTCGCTGGCTCCTTGTAAACTCTCGAACTTCCTCTCCTATAGCTCCCATTTTCATTCACTTCACTCCAGCTACACTGGCCTTCTTGCTGTTCTTCCAACCCACCAGGCATGAGCCGGCGGCAGGACCTTTGAACTTGCTGGAATGCTCTTCCCCTAGACATCTCCATGGCTAACCCTTCTTTCACTCTCTTAAAGAGGTCTACCCACTCTGACTACCTAATAACAACTGTAACTTTCCTTCTCCTCCTCAATCTGGTCTTGTTTATTTCACCGGATGTTTCCTTTTTTCATAGCTATTTATCACCTTCTAACACATTAAATACATTCTTTACTTATTATGTTAGTCATTTATTGTCTGTTTCCTTCTGTAAGAACATAAGGTCCGTAAGACATGGGATCTCTGTCTCTTTGTTCAAAAGGGAAATTTCTATTTATGTATTTAGATTAGGTTAAGAAGATTCCCGAGTATTTTCCAGAGGTACAAGAATTAACACTTGTAAATTGGTTTCAATTTTTTTTTTTTAAATGTGTTCTCTAATCAGATCCCACAATTTCCTGGATAGAAATTTCCATATCAAATTATTTTATAAATCTCACTTAGTATTATTAGGCATATGATAAGGAGCAATGTATCGACAGCCATTTTGCAGATGTGGGGTGGAAGTGGACAGATCAACATCCAAAGCTTTCCAAGTCCCTTAGAGAAAAGAAAGCACTGTCTAAGCAGGCTTTTCTTGCTTTGTTGTAAATAATCCTAAAACAGATGGCCAAAAGCTAAATGCTAAATCTGCTGCCATGGAAACCACTATCACAGTGGCCCATTCTAGAGCCCTACCTATAAGATAAACGTTTGTCTTCCTATTGTTACAATCTGAACCTACTAACTTTCACTCCAAGTCCTACTAGAAGTTATTTTATACATATCAGCCTCACAAAAAAGTCTGAGACTAGTTCATACATACTGTCACCCTAACATAGCCAAAGTCCAGCAATGTACAGAGAAAGCGTTTTAAATAATTCTTTCTTCATTCAAGTTGTATCTTTATTATATATAAATTCATGTATCTTACCTTAATATTGCAAGCCTGCTCCATCAATCTTCTGGCATTTTCCTCAGCCCTGTATCTTTTTGGAAGCTGAACTCTGAAAAACTTTAAAGCACCTTCAAAATCAGCCTGCAGAAGATCTTCCTTTGAGGTCTGCAAAATAATTCCGAGAATTATCATTACATTTTAGCCTGCACTCAGGACAAATACATTGAAAAATGAATTTCTGTTTTCCTGAATGCACATTTGTACCTAAGATCTAACTTAGTTCCATAAGTTTTTAGGAACATATTTCTAGCCCCTTTACTATTTGCTGAAATAAGTCACCATGAATCCTAGACACAATATAAGAATTAACAGGCTAACATATTTAATTTATATAACCTAAAGATTAGAATGGTGGATCCCAGCAAAGCTAACCAAGTTATAGCTCTGAGAAGGAAAAGTGCAAGAAAAGCAAAGAATGTGTAACTCTGATCTATGACTTTAGTTTGCTGGATATTTTAAGGGTATTATTAGAAACCCGGCTTGGGGTGCCCGGGTGGCGGGTTACTCAGTCAGTTAAGTGACTGACTCGGGTGTGATCTCATGGTTTGTGAGCTCAAGCCCAGTGTCAGGCTCTGTGCTGACAGTGCAGAGCTTGCTTGGGATTCTGTCTCCCTCTCTCTCAAAATAAATAAACTTAAATTTTTTTTTTTTTTAAAAAAAAAAAAAAAAAAAAAAAAAAAGAAACCTGGCTGAAGATATAGAGAAAGTAAAGTATATTAGAATTACATAAGGAACACCTAATGGGAGGACTTTTCAACTAATGACAACAACAGTTCAAGAAAATAAGAAATTGATCCCCCACCTTAAAAAATGCCATGAAAAATAAATAAATAAAACAAATCACTTAATGACTGAACTTCGTATGAAAACTACTGTTTGCAAAATTTACTTCTTTAAGAAATAACCACCTAGAAATGAATATATCCATGCATGCATGGAAAAAAGACTGAAAGGAAATAAAAGGTTTCTCTAGATAGTGGGATCATGGTTCCCCCCCCTCTTATATATTGCTGTATTTGCTGCAGTAAAGATTTTGTAATAAGAAAGACAATAAAGGGTGCCAGGCTGGCTCAGTCAGTAGAGCCTGTGACCCTTGATCTTGGGGTTGTCGGTTTAAGTTTCATGTTGGGTGTGGAGCCTACTTAAAAAAAAAATGAGGGGCACCTGGATGGCTCAGTCAGTGTAAGCATCTGACTTTGGCTTAGATCATGATCCTGTGGTTTGTGGGTTCAAGCCCCACATTGGACTCTGTGCTGACAGCTCAGAGCCTGGAGCCTGCTTCAGATCCCATGTCTCCCTCTCTTTCTGCCCCTCTTCTGCTCATGCTCTGTGTCCCTCAGAAATAAACATTAAAATTTTTGTTTTAAAAATGAAAAAAAAGCAATAAGTATTTTATTAAAAAACTGTCAGCAATCTTTGGCAAACACCATGATACAAATTATGGACTAAAGCAGACTAGGTACACAGAAGTAAGTCAAAGAGAAATAAGGTGTTTCAAGAGCCAGAAATTAATTGTCAAAAACCTCAGTAATAAAATGAAAAACAACAAAACAAAAAAACGCAACCGAGATGTTTAGAAATCATAGAACTATGCGCTAATTCAAAATATCACTTTATCTCGATTCAAATGTAGACCTGATCAACCTTAACAGCTGTACCGAAAGAGTATAAGGAAGTTGGAGAAATTCCTGCTGACGACAGGGCCCAAGTTGTCTTCACCACCCTGGTCCAAGCCACTGTCATCTCTTTGGTGAGCCGTTGCAGTAACTCCCTGAGTGGTCTCCCCATTTCCACTTTGGCTCCCCATAGCCCACTTTCCCTATCATAGCCAGACAATACCCTTTAACATCATGTGGTTCTTCTGTATAAAGCCCTCCAGTGGTTCTACTGTGCTCAGAATAAAATCCAGTATCATTACCACTGCCTGCAAGACCTTTCATGATCTGGAGCCCGTGCTTCCCCTCCAACCTCATCTGGAACCATGTCCCCCTCCTGTTCTCAAGCTCCAGGCACGCTGGCCTTGTTTCATTTTTTTGTACACATCAAGTTCATTGCTGAACGCAACCGCCTTACTGTTCCCTCTGCCTGGAATCATCTTTCCCCAGATCTTCATAAGGAGAGCAACTTTCTGTGATTTAGATTTTAGCTCAAGTGGAAGATCAGAGTGAGGCCTCTTCTAACCACTTAAATTCTCCCCCCCACACCCCCAGCCCATCAAGTAATTTTCCACCAACTAATTTTTCTGTTTTACATCTCTTTCCGCCTAAGGAAAGGGGCCTTGTCTGTCTTGTTCTTTGCTGTGTTCACAGTGATAAAACTATTAACTGGAATATAGAAGGTTCTCAATTAAAATTTACTGAATGAATTTCTGCTTTCATCTCCCCTCCCTTTTAAACAGAATCATATGAAATAAAAGAATATATTAATTCATCTACCAGGCATTTTCACAAGGGTACTAGGTTGCTTCAGCTTTACATCCAAACTAGTAGTCAGAAAGTAGAGCTAGGCTAATATTGGCAGTGGAAAAAACAAGCCTCAGTACCTCTCAGATTTATTTCCTCCCTCACGGACACTCAAACACGATGGCAGTAAGTGGTAGAGAGAATGTTTATCATGATAGAGTGTTATCAACTCACCTTAACTTATTTGGAAAAGACAGTTATCGGGAACTTCAGCCTAAAAGAGGCCTTCTCTGACTAAGATATCAATTGCTCAATTATTGGGAAAAGCATCCAGCTACCAGATAAACTGGACACACTATATCCTTAGTCTTCCTTTTTCATCTGTAATACTGGGTCTGATGATCAGCTCTCTGGTGATCATCAGGAAAATTCAAGACAGGCTGCTTCTAGAGTTTGTAGGGAAACAGGATTAACAGCTTTCCTCAGAACCCCAAAGCTTCTGAGGGCATTGCTTGATTTTCAGTGCAACTAACCTCTAGTTCCCTGGCAACAGATGCCCCCAATGGTGGTGTGGTTCCTTGTCTGCAGGCAGGAGCATGATTACCTAATTTTCTCATGCTGCCCCAGGCCTAATTTCAAGTCCAGTCTTGGAGTTCATGTGAAAGCAGAAAGATGAGGCCTCAAGATGAACAATCATACAGCCTGTGACATGTGACCTCTGGTCAGACATGCCATGTAGAAAGAGATGCTGTTGGAAGGCGGCTATACTCTGGGGCGGGGGGTGGGGGGGGAGGGGCGTGTAGCCAGAAGATCTCCATCTGGGTGGGGCTGAGTCTCAGGAAACCAGAATTCAGAGGGCCCTATGACTGTCCTTTCCAAGACACTGCTGGGGTCAGGGATGCTGTGGATCCCATGGCTTGGCCACCTCTGTTAAGCCCCATCGGAGAGGAGCTCTCACAATCACGGAGCAGAAAGACTCAAGCAGACACGTGTGGAAACTGCGTATTATTCAGTCCCTTAATCCCAGCCTCTAGAAGGTAGTTGGCAATTAAAGGTACAAACAAGGCTGCAAAGGATGAAATAAATTCTGATGCCAACTCTGACTAACTCACAGTGCGGCCTCTGTCTCTCCTGTCCTACTTCAAAAAGGGAGCATCTTTAACCTCGAGTATTTGAGAAGGAAATGAGTTAGGTCATATGAGTGCATTTTGTGAACCCAAAACAAATATAAGATATGAGAGTTTGGAAGGCTGCCTCTGTGTTGCTCAGGTATGTTCAGCTACTGATATTTTAGTGGCTAAAAACAGTACCCTCCTCTCACTGACATTTTTAATTCCAGAAAGCAGGCAGTCTGGAAGTTATAAGAACTTATATTCTTCCATGGACTGAAATAAAGCTAATTTCATTGTGAATTTTTAAAAAATATGGCATAAGACAGCCCCATGGGGTAAAAATCATGCCAGTAAGCAAAAAGGATATTAACAACGTGTGCCATTGCCCCAGGAAACAATCTGCAATCCTACTTTGATTCCGATGGGCTTTTTCCTCTAAATTTCTGTCTTTAAGAGACTTCCATAATCATTGTGTCACCTCCAAATACCTTCTTATGCTATACTCAGGTTGTAAATTTACAAGGGTAACTTTCCATTTTCTGAAGGCTGTATCTGAGAGGTTTTTCCCTCTACAGTTGAGGAATAGATACCTCTTGCTCTGCAAAAAATGTGGATGCCTCACTGAGAATTTATCAGAGTTGTTTTGTTTTCTAAACGCTTTTAAAAACTCTTGGATTGTTTACATACGTGTGTGTATATCTACCTGTATAGTAGGGGTTATACGTTTTTTATTGATTACATATTCACTTCCCCCCCACAAAAAATAAAAATTTTTTTAAAAGCCTAACACATCTCACTACCCAGAGATAAACATAATTAGCATTTGGTTACAGGGGCGCCTAGGTGGCTCAGTCAGTTAAGCATCTGACTCTTGATTTTGGCTCAGGTCAGGTCATGATCTCATGGTTCATGTGTTTGAGCCCTGCCTTGGGCTCCAGCCAGGAGCCTGCTTGGGATTCTCTCTCTTCCTCTTTCTCTGCCCCTCCCCTGCTCACACGTGCTAGCTCTCGCTCTCGCTCTCTCTCTCTCTCTCTCTCTCTCTCTCTCTCTCTCTCTCTCTCTCTCACACACACACACACACACACACACACACACACACACACACACACACATTTAAAAAACCCAGTAGTGGTAATGGTGGTAAAACATTTAAAAAAACATTTTGTTACATTGCTTATAATCTTTTTTTTTTTACCATCCCCACACACACACATCACATATATCTAACAAAATTTTAATCATATTGTACGTATGTTGACTATATATGCTTCACAAATGTCAAGTATTGCTGTAACAGTATTAGTCCAAACTATAAGTAGTGGTGCTTTCCATAAAACTAAAACATGACTTCACACATGCAAATTATTAATAAACTGGCTACGGAGATATAAACTTAATTAATGGTTATGTTTACAATTGTATGAATGCTGTCTATCCTTACAATGAAGAGAAGCTTAACATATGATCTTGTGATAAGACCCAAGCTTTAAAAATGCACCCCGAAAAGGCAGACTAACATTTTAAGAACCAAACCAAATACTCAAAAGTAGGTAGGTAGGGCCAGCTTCTGGATACCATTATTCCTCTGTGCTCACTACATAGAATTCTGTCAGGCTAGAAGAACTGATTTAAAGGAAAGGCTGATCTTCAACTGGGAAATTCTTAGAGTTTTTCTATATTGCCTTCAGAAAGGTAGTGAGGGAAGAGGAGCATAATGAAAATGCAATTACTTTCTTGACATTATTTGTTAAGTAATGTTAGCCAGAAGGTAATGTAGACAAGAGTTAGGGAAATTTTAAGAAGCAAAGACGTGTTTTCTTCACTTGCAAGATCGAGTACTCAGGACACCTGGGTGGCTCAGTTGGTTAAGTGTCTGACTCTTGATGTTGGCTCAGGTTGTTATCTCGTGGTTCATGGCGATCCTATGTGATGATGGCACAGAGCCTGCTTAGGATTATCTCCCTCCCTTTGCCCTTCCCCTGCTCACTCTCTCTCTCTCTCTCTCTCTCAAAAATAAATAAACTTAAAAAAACCACAGAGAACCTTACCAGCTTTTAAATAAGAATAAATAACTTTTGAAAACTAGTGGTTCTCTTGACACTCATCTTTTGCTCCCCAAACTTTCTGTCAAATTCTCTTAAGTGATGATACAAAACATGTTTATCAATTATACCTCCAAAGGACTATTATTTCATTCTTCATTTGAATAGAATTATATATAAAGATTACTAGAACAACTGAAAACATTTCAAGTCCTACTTCTATTTCCTTTCAAGTAGGTAGGGAGAAATATCCAGAGGGAAAAAGGAAGTAGGATTTTTAAAGCAGGTTGTTAATTTAGGTATCCTTCCTACTTCCCCCAGTAAAATGAAGTAAGCAAGTTCCCAGGCACATAATAGACACCAGCATAGATTTGTTCCATAAATTCGTAAAAGCTCTACTTTAAGCACACCCAGTATTAACCAGTCATAATTAATAAAATGCAAATTAGAGAGTATATTTCATACTTATTTTGACATAAAAATTGATTTTTACACTTTGAAGGGCATCAGAAGTATGCATGGCAACTTTTATATTGGGGTCTTTAAATTTTAAGAGTTGTAATCTCTCTTGAACGAGCAATCCTTGCAGCAGTTAAAAAAAAAAAGTAAAAATGGGAGACATACTTGCTTCTGTTTTTCATTTCAGCATCAATGCTCCTTTGGATTCACTATGTACAGTGCCCAGGGTATCAGTACTGAAACCACAGCCAAGACTGATATTAATTTATAATGATGTGATCATAACTTTCCACAACATGTAACAGCAAATGAAATCAAAAGAGAAGAAAGGGAAATTCTGAACATGAGTAGAAGAAAACTTTTCCCTTTTCTTCAAATTTCACACACTTACAGAGTATGGACCCTAGCTATGTGTCACTGCTGATACCATTTTGAGTGTGTTTTTCCCACTGAAAAATTCAGCGCAAGAGTATCACATGTCAAAGTGATTTTTTTTTTTTTTAAGGAGGCAGGGTGGGTGGAAAGGAACAGTTCTAACATTTGAGTGTTAGCTCCTGATGCTTCTATTCCAAACCTCTCACGATTCGTGGATGATAAATCTTTCTTCAAGGGCCTCTAAGAAGCAGCCCTTCTAGGTTTGATTTTTTTAGGGGGTTATTTAAAAAAAATCTAGGAATGGTTCTCTTTCTCACCTTCATTATTTTCACCACAAATGGCTTTTTCTTCCTTTAGTTATAGTGTCTAACAGAATTTCTATTCAGTGGAGACATATTTTTGGAAGTCTGAGAATCATTTGGAAGCACAGGCCTTAGAAGAGGGAAACATTACTTAGCTGGTATCTAGGATACCTGTATCTTTTGCTTTGGTATTTTAATTTCACCAAAGAAACGTGTGTTTGGTGAGTCTGTGCACAGAATTTATGCCTTGTGGTAATATCTAAAATGAAGCACTTGTACCTGCTTTATTAAAGGTATTATTTATTAAAGGTAAATTATTATTAAGTTGTTCTTTACTAGGCGTATCTTTGAAGGGCAAGAAGCCAAAATTTCAAATGTAACTTAAATAAAAACTTGAAAAAAAATGTTTTCAAATGTGTCTGGTGTTCAGGCAGTTTGGTGGTCCCTCTGTGAATCAGGGGACAATGAATAGGCTCTAAGTCTAAATCCACAGCATTGTCTTGGTAAATCTTCATTAATTTGATCAGTTCATCACAACAATTAACTTACAGGAAAAAAAAAAACCTACTGGGATCTTTAAAGTAAAATAACATATTTGCATGTGTTTAACCTCTACACCTTCATGTCTGAAACATAGCTAAAAACTGAAACTTCAGTGCCTGCCCTCTTGAGTGGCAATGGAAAGGACTGCACGTGGCAGGATTCCTCTTAGGACCACCCTGTGCAGATTAGCCATCGATCCCACATCATTAGCCAGTCCAATAACACAAGGCTGAACAACTGTACTTCCTCCTGGTACACACTAAACTTTAAGCAGTAACTCATTGGAGAACTGATCCCAATTCACAGCCATATTGCTAATTAAAGGGCATGTGATTTTCCCAAACTGGAAAGTACCCCAGTTCTATCATTATGTACAATCTTTTATGTACAATATTGTACGACAAAGTCAGAGATTGCCAAATGACCCTCTGGACAACTCAGTAAATACTTTTCACATGTAATGTCAATGGCACCATTACCTATGTTTTGGCATGTGAGAGCCCAAAACAACCCGTGGGATATACTACTACCTTGGATACCTAATGGGGCAACCAAGCTGACTCTGTATGGTCGCAACACACAGATACACGTGACTTCCGCAACATCTGAAGCTTGTGAACCCATTCTTTGTGGATTTAATTGCCGATAACTTGTTTTAAACTAGAGGCAGTTTAAATTGAACCTAATGCAGATTTAAGTATGAGAGACAGCCTTAGTTATAAATTTATGTTTTCCTTCAAAGCACTCAAAGTATAAGGTGCCAAAGAAAGGCAGTAGGAGATTACTGGAAAGTTAACAGTGGAGCCCTGGAATCACAAAGTTAGGGAGTCTTTAAGAATCTGAAAATATATTAGACCAAAACTGACTCTTCAAAGGGATGTACTTGTTGAAATACATTTTCGCACTTAATAGCATCAAAGCTCTTGAATAAAATGCTTTTTATTTCACTTAAAAAATTCCTTTTCAGTGGAATCATAAATCTTCAGTTTTCTCTTCTATTAAGAAAAACGTGATTCAGGGAAACAAAATTTAAGTAAGCACTGATGACCTCACTTGGGCATGAAAACATATGTATTGGGTTCTTTCTATTTCTCTCTTAAATGGCAAGGAAACGATTTCTCAAAAATACCAACCCCCCCAAATTGTATGCTGGTCACTGCTTCTAACTTCATCTTGCAATGACTAACAGACTTTCTTCGGGGTGAAAAATCCCTCACATACACAGCTACCTAAAATGCTGTTATGATTATACAAGAGAGAAAATATTTGCATGCAAATACATACATGAACACTGAATTGGTAATTGCAACGATAATATAAACAGAGACGAACTAGACTGAAGAGGAGTTTATGTGAGAGAAAAGTGTGAACATTGTACTTTTGAAAAGAATCACATATGACAGAACCATAATGAAAGAACAGTCTGGAATGGTGTTAAAGTCCATTGTATAAAATAGACAAAGCTTAATGATTCTTGTTCAATTACCAAATAATGGTATAGGACTACTGTAGACCAATTATATTATAGAACAGTTGCTAGGTATAGTTCTCAAACCACTAAAAAGAAACCCTGCACCAGCGATTGTGGGTATTTAATTTTAACCCTTGGTAGGAAGTGAGGAAGGATGAGTGATTTTTCTCTTGTTCAGGAAATCAAAAAAACAGGCAAGCCAGACTTCCCAGATTCATAGCACAGACCCAATAGCTTTAAGCTGCTTCATAGATACACAGTTCAAACATTCCAGGAGAGAAATTTTCAATTTTCTACCCCAGGATTTTTAGGGGGTAAAATTCTGTATCCAAAAAAAAAAAAAAAAAAAAAAAAAAAAAAACAACAACAACAACAAAAAAACCAGATAGGTAAATAAATAGATAAATAAAATAAAATAAAAATCAAACTGGCAATCAAATGGTGAGGTTAGAATGCAAACCACAGTAGTCTAGATAAGTAGCAATAATGTCTGTTGTGAAATTTAACCCTTTGGAGACGTAAATAACAGAATGCCTAAATCAAGCACTTGGGTATTCTGCTTTATTGCGGAGTCTAGGCAGCCAGAAAACGTTTTTTTTTTCCCCCTGCCACAGAGATAATGCCACTAATGTGGCCCTGGGCTCTTAGAAAAGAGCCATATCCCCTCCAGCCAATTAAGGAGTGGCATGGACCAGGCTCAGCTAGAGCCCCACGACAGTGGCCACTCAGCACTTCCTTCTTGGTAGAGTGCGTAAGAGGAGAAGAAAACAGGAGACTGCAAGCCTCTTTTAGGGATACAGGAATTCTCCCAGAGGGTGGCAGATTCCCTATAAATGAAGTTCAATGAAAAACAGTCTCACCGCCAGAAGCCGAGGCACAAACAGACGATGCCCCATCCCCAGAAGTTCCAGCACTCGACATGCATACTCATTCACCAGCTTGCTCCTCTCGTCGTGCATGTCCTGGGACTTTTTGACAGGAGGTGTGAGCTTAGCAGCTGGGGCTGGGCAGGGCACCCCTTCTTCCATGAGCAGTAAGTAGGTATCCAGAATGAGAAAGCTGGATCTCTTATCCACAATTTTGAGAACTGCAGTGGGAGGGGAGGCAGGCTTAGGTCTCCCCAGGAGCACCAGCCAGTCTCTGGTGGGAATTGTCAGCTAATGTCTCCACAGGAAGAACATTTTGGCTAAATTATCCACTGTGCCAGAGCCCCAAAGTAGACTGGAAAACGAAATCAAACACGGCTCTAAATAAAAACCGGCAGAAGCAATCGAATGCAAGAAAATGGCCAAGAGCGATGCAGCAGAGTTCAGATACATGTGTTAAAATGTACAGGCTGCTCGGAAGGGTCTAGCGTGTGTGTGCGTGTGCCGTGTGTGTGTGTGTGTGTGTGTGTGTGCGTGAGTGTGCGCGCGCGCGTGTGTCTGAGCAGACAGCAGCAGCAGTGGCCGGGAAGCCAGGGCAGTTGTGAAGCTGCAAGGAGAAAAGGATGAGCTCATTGCAATCCCCGATTCGTGACAAGCAGCGCTGCTGCCGCCACTGCCTCCGCTGCCGCCGCAGCCGCCGCCGCCGCTGCCGCCTCTCGCTGTGAATCAGTAATGAAGGGGTAGGGAGGGGAGGGGAGGGGAGGGGAGAGGAGGAGGTAGGTGAATGAGCATGCAGAGTGCGTCTCGGGGGAGAATGCTGTAATAAGAAGCCAATGGCGAGCCGTTGGACAGATGTGCTTCCCCCTCCCAGTCCACCTTCAATCAGTGTTAGTCTGACAGCTTCTGCTGTTGAATCCTAAAGCCAAAGGCAGATGAACCAGCTTCTCTTAGCATGTGAAGCTCACAGAGAAACCAGACCGCCTGCCAGCCACAAGGCTGACCTTTATTCACTCTTGCTTTCTAATAACGGTAACACATACAAGTCGGATTTTATGCTGCGTATTTAAAGTGGGATTTTCCAACCCTTGTTAGAGGACTGAAATCCCCACAGAAGAGGGGTCTGGGGCAAAATGCTACAGTATGCACGAGAGCAAAGACTGGGCTTCCAAGAAACGACACACCCTCAAGTTGCAGTGTTTACGCAATAATACCGACTTTTTGCAAGGCTAGAATGTGAGGTATTTCGGCATTCAGGGGAAGCCACAATTAAAAGTAAGATTTTTATAAACATTCAGTATGATACTACATAAAGACCTCCAACATAATAATGAGAGTATACATCTAAGGAATCACTAAAGTTGGGATTCTCAAGCAGTAATAACTTTTTTAAGCCACAGACCTTGATAAACATTCAGGTAATAGCTCAAAATGTTATTTTGCTACTCTCTGGTCAAATTAATCCTTCCCTACTAATAACAACTGAGAATTGTCCATAGTTTTAAATTTTACAATCTTAGTAGGTGTGATTTTAATTCCCTTGATGTGAATAATAGTCACAGTCAAATGAAGGCAAAAAGACAAGATCACCTTTAGGAGCAGTTTCTAAACTTGAGCTAACAATGAACTCATGTATATTGAGAATCCTGGTGCTGTAGTTCTGTAGCTGCTCCCCTGAATCTCAGAGCAGTTTCTCCACTGAAGTTATAGCATGATACAGGGTAACAGGGCTAAGAGAGCCCAGGTGGTTCCTTCTGAGTCTTAGTTTCCTGCTCTGACAAATAACAGTTACAGATCTCCGCAAGTAACAAAAGAGAATCATATTTACCAGCATATCTCTAGGATCTCGGTTAAAGACATAGATTAATTACCAAATTCGGCTTAAAGGGAAATATTGCCTCCTTTAAAGAATATTGTTGAGTTCCTTTTTTTAAAACTCAATAAAAACAAAACATTTTTTTTGTTAAACATCTTGAGTATTAATGAACAAAATATCTTAAAAAAGATACTTATATATTGTTGTCAAGCTTTTTATTTCTTCTGAAAATGCTTTCTTTTAAAAAATTTTTAAATGTTTATTTATATTTGAGAGAGAGAGAGAGAGAGAGAGAGAGAGAGAGAGAGACAGAGACAGAACACGAATGGGGGAGGGGCAGAGAGAGAGGGAGACAGAATCTGAAGCAGGCTTCAGGCTCTGAGCTGTCAGCAGAGCCTGACACAGGACTCGAACCCACAAGCTGTGAGATCATGACCTGAGCCGAAGTTGAACATTTAACCGACTGAGCCGCCCAGGCGCCCCTGAAAATGCTTTCTTAAAAAACTAAAGATTTTAATGGAAAGTGATCAAAACCATTAGAATATGACATATAAATAAATAAATTTCAGATCCCTAAGGTTTCGGATAAATGTCTGATGGGCTACCCAGGGTGGGGTAGGTTCAGTTGGAAGGGGGAGGCTGTAAGGATGAGGGCAGGGGTTCTGGGCCTTTCACAGCCTACCCCTACACACACATACACACACACACACACATACACACACACACACACACACACACCCCTCTGCAGGGAACAGTTCCATTTTTATCTTGTTTACATACTGGAGTTCTGCATGAGGTTCTGTTTGAAAAGACTGTACCACTGCTATGGAAGTGTGAAAAGCACTGCCATGGAAGCTTCCTGTTTAAGAACAAGGGCACATTTTTACTTGCAAAGGAAGGGACAATTCAGTGACTCCTTTGCTTATAGGACTTTTTTTGGGTTGATTTTTTTTTTTTTTTTTTAAGATAGGGGAAACGCTTCCATGCAACTGACGTGGGTTCAAAGAACACTGGCAGAAGCATTTATTTTTTCTCATATAAACCAGAAACAAAGAATTTCTTGCCCAAATGGATTCTGGCAAGAAGTCAAAATTAATCCAAAGATTTCAGAACTATGGTCTGGCTCTGATGCTCACAAAAGGAGTTAAAACTCCATGCGCTAATATTAAATGTAATAACTAAAGTATGATATTTTATTTAAGAAAAAAATTTTTTCAACATTTTTTATTTATTTTTGGGACAGAGAGAGACAGAACATGAACGGGGGAGGGGCAGAGAGAGAGGGAGACACAGAATCGGAAGCAGGCTCCAGGCTCCGAGCCATCAGCCCTGAGCCCGACGCGGGGCTCGAACCCACGGACCGCGAGATCGTGACCTGGCTGAAGTCGGACACTTGACCGACTGCGCCACCCAGGCGCCCCTAAAGTATGATATTTTAATGAGCAAACCAAAGCAAATACTTGGGCACATTTGAGAAACGTTATGTAAGAGGAATTATAAGCGAGTTACCCTGTGTTTCAGTTTTCCTAATCTCTCCATGATCCTCCCCCTCCAAAATACATTATCCTTGAGGAAGTGAAGGTGCTGGTGCAGCCCTGGGCTCTGCAGCAGGGGTCTTATGGGGGGACCGCGTGGGTCCAGAGCATACCTTCCCTGATGAGTCTGAGGAACGGGGGCCACACCAGAGCCCTGCAGAAGGCGTAGGGATTAAAGCACAGAGGAGCCTCGGGAAGAACAGGGAGAAGTGGGAGCAGGCCCAGCTGGCTATTCCTACCAGCCTCCGAACCAAGATGCTGAACAGAGGAGGCAGAGCCGGCACGATGGGGGACGGGGGCAGAGCTGCTGACACGCAAAACTGGATCCGGGTCCTAGGGCTTCACAGGCCAGACTCTCAGTTAAGAGTCACGATGAAGATGGAAAGAGAGCAACAGCACAGAGCAACCACGGCTCTGTTTCCATGCGCCCAGAACATGCTAAACTGGTGAGAAGGGCAAAGGCTGACAATATCAAATTCCCAGTGGGAAGATATGGTACAGAAGGCGTCACCTACCTAGAAATGACCACACTGAGAGCTGTCTCATCTCTCTGCACGCCAGGCCAGGCCAGGCCAGAACGTGCATAGGAATGAACACATCCCAGGTTGCAACGTCCCTCCTCGGCCTCTCATTGTCCTTTCGACATCAAGGTGAACCAGACATCTCAGAGACCCACTTATTCAGTTCTGTATACATGGGGACATCAGCCCAAGCCCAAGCCATCTTCCCATGTATCACTCTATGGAGAATAAAGCACCCTACATAAACAGCGCTCCCTCCATCCCCCCCTGCCAAAGCATCACCTTTGCTTTCAACATTTCCGTAATTTTTCAACCATGGTCCTGTTTTTAGGTTGTCCTTTGAGAATAAGCCATTGATCAATATCAGGTGAAATAACTCTTCTAGAACATAACTTGGTGAAATGGAAGAATGGATTCCAGGCATTTTTGAAGTCCTACAAGAGTGACTCATCTCAGTGAGCATTTTCTCTTCTCCCTCCCCAACTCCCCAAGTAATTTATTTATTGCTGACGAGGCTCAGAACAGCACACTTCTGAGAAATAAATGTTTCAGTTATAAAGTAGTCCAAAGATGAAACGAATGATAGAAAAAAAAAAACCCTCTTGTAAATTAACCAGTTAATAATACATGACGTCTCAGATTTTTTCAACCATCACAAAGATTTTTTTTTTAATATGTACAGGAAGATCAACAGCAAATTGAAGATAATATGGGAAACCTGGATGAATCATGCAATGAGGCAGTGAAAGAAAAGCAGACAGGACCAGGCAATGGTCCCAAAGCCAAGGTCTAAAGAAGAGAACCCCACTGTCTGGAGTGCTGGGATCAGGTGGATGGTGGTCCTAATTAAAGCCTTGTGCCGGAATGCTCTTCCTGAACTACTCTACTGTGTCGTGATTGCTGGACATGTGCAGGACATAAATAGACTCCCACTGTAAAATGAAGACCATATTTGACTTAATTTATTACTTAATGTAATTAAGAGCACTGAGTGCAAAGAAACATGCTAAGTAGTTACTTTAGGGGTTACAAAGGTGAAAAAGGAAATACTTTCCAATTTGCAAGAGCTTAAAATCAGAGAGGCATTCAAACATGGAGATAGAGCACAATGTGGACACCATGAAAGGAGGAACAACACTGTGCTACGATCTAGTCACATCTTTGTTATCCACAATGGATTCAGACAAAGTGGGCTCCTACTAGTGAGACTGGCCTGGACCTATAATCCAAGAGTAATGATAATTAAATGTATCTCTGAGAGTAAAACAGGACATTGCTTATTCCATTATCTTTTAGTCACATTTACTCGTCGAATGACATGGGTAAATTACTTCATACTCTTTGAGTCTCTGTAAAATGTCCATGTCCTGTACGTAGCCAAGTTGCTTCCAAAACTAAGTTAATGTGTAGAAAGGAATCTCTCGTGGTGCCTAGCACAGGGTGGGTGCTAGATAACTAGTAATTCTCTTCATCTTTCCAGGAAGTCATGTAGAGGGGTAAAATGTATTGTGTTCACCTGGCTTAGGGTTTAGAAAGACAAAAAGGTCTCTGAATGTATTAACATTAGAAACAGAATTAGAACTGTTGCCTCTTCAGTTTGACACATTAGTAATTAGTAGAAAAGGACCCATGCTCTTCTCAACTTGGAAAGATAAAAAGGCAAAAGTGAACTCTCTAGTTATTTCTTTTTTGTTGGACGGACAAGTTTTTAAAGGATAAAGCCTCAATAATTTGGCAGGTTCCTAAGATCCAACAAATAGGTCAAATAAAGATAACAGAGTAAGTAGTACTGGTATCCTGGTAAACATGTAAAATCCTGCACAAGGCACACTCTGCCATTCAAGTCTCGATTCTGCTCATGCTCTCCTACATGCTCCTGGAGGTAGAAAGATACACCAGATGCTGCCTCTAACTTTATGCATTATGCACGCTACTTGAAGAAAAAGCTAAAATGAAATGTAAGGAGACTGAGCACATAAGTTATATCACAGGGAAAGGAGTCTCATTATTTTGTAGCTGGAGAGCAAACACTGAAGAACTGGAGTACAAAACTGACTGACACCATGGTGGGTAGTTCAGGTAACAGTTTTATAGGAATTCAAAGGGGAAAAAGGGATTCCTATATAACATTATAGACTTACCTAGTGTTTAAGAATGGTCTAATCTCTTGTAAGACTTAAGGCATAACCATCTTATAACCATCGATAAAAACAATGAGTTTTTGTTGTTGTTGTTGTTTCATAGAAGAGAGAACTTTCTCCCGCCAACAATTTAATAACATGCTGAGTAATCATGGTAGCATCATTATGACCTTACTACATATCCTTGTCCTCAAATTTTAACATAATGTCCTTATTAATGCAAGAACTTCTATGACTATAGACGTTGAGGGTTGGTCATTTTGCCTCTACTTCCTTACCTTTATTGACAATCATCTCAAAAGCCTGCTACCTATTTTATTACTGGACATTTGTTTAGAAAGGACTACTTGTGGTAAGCCAGAAATGTGAAATTTCTAGTCACTGGGGTTATATATTCTACAATAACACAGAAGAAGTCTACTTTTCTTATGTGACATTAATTAAAATATTTGAAGACTGTTTTAATTTCCTTTTCTCCAAGATAACCATCCCTGCTATAAGCTGGTTTCTGGATCTTTCTAAAGTGTTCACAATCCTACCTCTTGGATGGGATTTTCTTGGACAATGTCCTTCAGTACTTCACTACCCACACTGATAAGGATACTCTAGACATGATAACAGAATCACAAAATAATGTGCTGTTGTTAGACCCCAGAAAGCATCGAAGTCTAACATGTTTATCCTATTAAGGATAAGACTTATGTTCCCTAAGTGACCTGTTTAATCATAAAACTTGCTTGAGGCAGAGCCAGTAAGCCAAGGTCCCAGAGCCCAGTTGCATGGTAGGGAACCGTGCCTTTTTGTTGTCTTTCAAATTAATGTAGCCCGCTTAACAGCAACAACAAAAACACAACTATCTTATGAGGAAAACTGTGCTTCACTATTTTATTTCATCTGGAATTGATATCCTGCCTGCAATCTGGCATGAAAGAATCTAAGAATCTTGGATTTGAGTTGAGAGGGGCATCCAAAAGCCTGTCTTGAGGATAATCACTTCTGAACACACACTTATCATAATAAAGCACATCTGCTTTCTCAATTTTTAACCGAGAAGCACTCTCTTCTTCAATCAAACAGAGAGGCTGCATCCTTGGCAGATCAGCCACAGTGTCTCAAGAGCAGCTTTCTTGAAGCCATGTTAGTGATGTAGGCTTGAAAATGGAATGCTGGCTCTCAGTTCATTCATCCCCTTCCCTGGACAGTTTGTATAAGGCTCCTATTTATTTTCCAGGTAAGCAGAGGCGTAAATAAACGTTAGCAAGGGCTGGGTTTATGTTAAATTGATCAGATTAAAATAACGATATATAGAATCTAGACTGTGCCTTGATTTCCTCCGCTGGATCAGCATTTTATTTTTTATTTTTATGTGTGTGTTAGTATGTGTGCGTTGTCATGATTGTTAAAAATAACGAGGTGCTATATTCATCTTGGTAAGTTGTGCATTGCCTCTGCCTTCTTCCCATGCTCTATTAAATTTGCTATCTCTGGCATCTTCATGTTACATACAACGCTAAGTGTAGTTTAATAGCTGTCACTATGGAGAATAATATTTTCAGTGGAGTAGTTATATGGGTCAGCCCATGCATTAGCGAGTGAATTTGTTTCCATGAAATGAGTATGCCAAGATGGGGACATACAGGTTTTTTTGAAGACAAGTCCATGCTCTAAAATAACGATGGTGATAGGTTATACAGCCTGGCCCTGGCCCCTGCCTCATGGCTTCCAATGGTTTCAGTACAATTTCAGGGGTAGCAAAATGGTGCGAATGGAGGTGAATTTTCCTCTGCGTTCACTAGAGGTGATCTGCTTCCTGTTCACCTCCCTTGAGAGTTCAGTCCCTGTATATACTCAGTACTGCCACAGGCTGTCACATGATGATAGCAACAAGTGAACAGGTATACAGAGGTCCTTCCTGCATGGTGGGCTCCTTTACCTGTGCCATACTGGTATTTGTCCCAAGCAGGGCCTAACCAAGCAACTTGTACATCACAAACTCTTGTGGATATTTAACAATCTTTTTTTTTTTTTCAACGTTTATTTATTTTTGGGACAGAGAGAGACAGAGCATGAACGGGGGAGGGGCAGAGAGAGAGGGACACACAGAATCGGAAACAGGCTCCAGGCTCTGAGCCATCAGCCCAGAGCCCGACGCGGGGCTCGAACTCACGGACCGCGAGATCGTGACCTGGCTGAAGTCGGACGCTTAACCGACTGCGCCACCCAGGCGCCCCTCTTGTGGATATTTAAATAACCAAAAGTATAAATAATAACAGTTATTATTTATATTTATACAATACCTGTAAAGGCTGTGAACTATGCTAAGCCCTTAGAGCATGCATTGCTGCATTTAATCCTAGCAACCAATTATGACCATTTCACGTAGGAGGCACCTGAGCTTAGAACAGTTCAGCGACTTGCTCAGGATCATGCTGCTAGTAAGTGGAAAGTCAACGCAACCATAGTTTGTGGATAACTACACCCCTGATCTATAAATGTTTAAAATAGAACTTGAGTTATTTGAAACAGTGAAGAAAGTAGAGTTAAACAGGCTTGATCCCAGAGGCTAATCAAATTAGTCCAGTGGAAACACCAGGATTTACAGTCATGTCACTGTGAGTATACTGAGGGACTAATGTGTCCGGGGTTCTAAAAGAAATGACAGAAAAAAACAGTAAAAACTTATGCTCAGAGAGCAGCATCTGTACCCTGGTGATCTTACCCATACCCTCCCTGCTAATTCTGAACAATACAGCTACAGGATCAGCCCTCTCTCCAGAGCTCCCACCTGTCTCTCTCCTTACTGGATATATGCAGCCTCACATGTGACTTAATCGTAGTGTTCAACGTCATTACTTCTTCCCCAGTGCAGCTCCTTGTCTTACATTTCCTATCCCAGCTGAGGGTGTTTGCTATCTGCCCAATTTATACAGTAGGTACCTGGGTGTCATCCCAGAGTCCTCCTTTACACCCTCCCCCACCTCTAAACCATCATTCAAGTCTAGTTGATTCAACCTCCTCACCATCTCTTACAACTATCCCCTCTTCTCCACTCCCATTTCTTCTGATTTGAGATCAGCCCTTGGTATGACAGGCTGGGATCTCCACCATCAGCAATACTCAAGACACTTGAATTTCCCTGCATGCCCCTGGCAACTCGGTGTCTCTAGGTCTCTGTTCTGGCTTTATCTTTCTTCTAGAACTGTGCTTCCCCTCTAATTCACTTACCTTTTCTTAATCTGACAGAATGCAACTCCGAGATTACCTCCTGCAGGAACCACCCTTCATTCTCGGAGTTGGGGCGCATGGCCCCGTTTGCCCCCCGACGTTTCCACCTATGCTGTCTCTCTCACAGCCATCTGCAGGCTTATACTTTAGTGAGTTGCCTTGAAATCAATGGTTAGGTCCCTCTCCTCTGCTAAGGCACTTAGAGGCAGGTATCAGGTGCCATCCTTCTTGTGCTGAAAACCAGCAGAAGCAGTTACTTGATGCATAATGGCTACCCCATAATTGTTCGTTGGAATGGCTCAGCCTTCAAAATGGATAAAATATGACTACTGTGTAAGAGAACGATAGATAAGCATTTCTCTGATTAGAGATATTGGTGCTTTAATATTTCTGAGCCTTTTAAAATGTTCTTCCCTTCTGGAATGTTTTTCCTCCATCATTTTTTTTTCCCTTTAAAAATGTTAACAAAAAAAAAATGTTAACAATCCTTCAAAATGTTATTGAAAGATCAAAAACTGAGATGTCAAACAGACCTGAATTTAAAACCAACATTTGATGTCCAGTAACTGTGTGACTTCAGGAAAAGTTCACCTCCTTGAGTCTCACTTTTCATTGAGGAAATGAGGTTTAAAACAGTAATCTAATGGGGCACCTGGGTGGCTCAGTTGGTTAAGTGTCTGACTTTGGCTAAGGTCATGATCTTGCCACTTGTGAGTTCGAGCCCTGCATTGGGCTGTGTGCTGACAGCTCAGAGCCTAGAGCCTGCTTTAGATTCTGTGTCTCCCTCTCTCCCTGTCCCTCCCCTGCTTTTTCTCTGTCTCTCTCTCTCTCAAAATTAAATAAACATTAAAAAACAGCAATCTTATGAAATTGCTAACATTATTAATGACTGTGACATTTCTAGCATGGAAAACTGGGATGATAGTGAAGATAATAACTGATAGGGAAAGCACTGGGGCACTGGAGCCAGGAAAGGGTGGAGAATGAATGGAGTTAGCAAGAAGTAAGTGGCCATCTGTTGGAGATTTCCACAGGCCATGGGAAATATGAATCTGGAGCCAAGAGATGGGTTTGGCAATCACTGGTGAAATATAGGAATGAATGAGGTATAAACCAGGGAAACTAGGAAGCCATAAAGAGATGTTCTTAGAGTATGTCATGATATTCTTCTCAATTATGCCAGGTGTGGTTTAATAACTAGTTGTATAATATTATTGGGGAAATAATTGAGCCCACCAGACAGTAAGCTCCTTAAGGAAAGGTTGTGTATTTGCTTCACTCACCAACATGTTCCCCACGCCCAGTGGAGTGACTATGTCTACAGACAGCTCATCAATTACCGAGTTGATGAATGATTGAATCTTACCGATGGACTTTCTAGTCATTTGCTTGAAATTTGGTAATCTAAATAGTTAGTAATGTGAGAATACAAATTCGTAGTAAAAATGTGCAGAGATGGAGGTAAGAATAAAAACCTCACAAGTGCCTGTTGTGGGCCAGACATTGTGCCATCCACTTCTACCCACAGTTTTACCCCATTCCTATGATATGTTGCAATGAGACCATGCTAAAAGAAATGATTTGTTCATGTGTTGCAAAATCAGTCCGCCTGATTTCTATAACACCTTTGGTTTCCCACTTTCCATCAGCCTTCCAAATCCAATTTATCTGTAAGTCCTGTCAGCTCTATCTACAAAATTATCTGAATTTGTCCTCTCTTTCCATCTTCGCCGTTATCACCTTAGTCCAAGCTACCATCCTATCCTGCTTGGACTTTCTGAAATAACGTCTTCCCAGTCTCCATGCTTCTATTCTCGCTTCTTTTCAAGTCACATTCTACACACCAGATCTCCTCAATCCAAACGTCTTAAAACCATAAATCAGTAAAATTTCTCCATGCTTAGAACTTATACTGGCTTCCCCTTAAACCCAAATGCCAATACTTTGCTACTGTTTGTATGACTCTACTGCTCTGGCCCTTGCATAGCTCTCTAACCACATCTCCTTCCTCTCTACTTCTTGCTCATCTGCTCGCTATGCTTCACTCACACTGGCCCCCTTTCCGTTTTGAACATACAAAACTTATACTGCCCCAGGGCCTTTGCACTTGCTGTTGGCGCTGATCTTCATACGACTGGGTCCACTACATCATTCAACTCAAATGTTATTTTGCTCACAGAGGCCCTCTCTTACCATCTTACCTAATGGAGAGCAGGAACACATTGGATTCTCTTGTATTATTTCTTTCATCACATTCATTGCTACTTGAAACTGTTTACTTCTTTTTTTCCCCTAATGTTTATTTATTTTTGAGAGAGAGACAGAGCACTCATGGGGGAGGGGAAGAGCAAGAGGGAGACACAGAATCTGAAGCAGGCTCCAGGCTCTGAGCTGTCAGCACAGAACTTGAACTCACAAAGTGCAAGGTCATGATGTGAGCTGAAGTTGGACGCTTAACTGACTGAACCATCCAGGCGCCCCTACCTTTTTTTTTTTTTTTTTTTTTTTTTTGAGAGAGAGAGAGCACAGCAGCAGCAAGGGAGGGGCAGAGGGAGAGGGGGAGATAGAATCTCAAGCAGGCTCCATGCATTGCGCGGAGCCTGACATGGGGCTCAATCTCATGACCCTGAGATCATGACCTGTGCTGAACTCAAGAGTTGGATGCTTAACCAACTGAGCTACCCAGGCATCCCAAAAACTGTTTACTTCTTTTCCATGTATTATCTCATTCTCCCACTAGAAAATGTCAGGGGAAGGCTCACAGGGGAGAGGTGGCAGAGCTTTAAAAAAATCTTTACTGACAAGTTATTAGAAAAAAACATAAATGTAAAATAAGATTCTGGCTTCAGCTTCTTTTTTTCATTCATCCATTCATTTTTACTTAAAATATTATTATTTTACAGAGCCTTTTGAATCTCTCTTTTCTTTAGCAAAGTGACCCCTTGACATTTATAGATTCAATATTTATTGTTCCGGCTCTCCCTGAGAGACCCCACAAGTCTGTAACACAGCAACTTGTGGGTTTGCTGAGGAATGAATTTCGTTACTTCCGTGGAGCAGATGGTAAGGAAGCTTAGCTTATAGTCTTTGTTCCTCTCGGTTATTATACGCTCTTATGACAAGGCAGTTATTTTATCTCAATTTCATAAAAAAAGACACTGAATAAAAATATCATAGTGGTATTAAAAAATTTAAAAGCACTGCAGTATATATCTTTCACGAGTGTCAGTTGTTTTTTTCCCCCTGAACCGATGGCTATACACATTTTTGTATAAATGGCCTACCTGGCTCATGGCAGTCGTGCCATGATTAATACCAAACGTTATGCTTCCAAAAAAACTATGATTAATCTATAGCCCCCATAAGGTCTTGCCACCTAAAAACTGCAGAAACCATTTTAGATATGCAAGTAGCTGAGTCATTGTGGTTTTTGGTAAAGAAGAGAGAGGTTTCTATATTTAAAAACAAGGATAGCATAATATTGGTTTTCAAAGCGTCCTGTAAACTTTGGATAATATATGCTAATGACTGTCAACTACTTTAGGAAGGCGAAGGAAATTAACAACACAAAATAACCAGAAACAGCCCCGAGACCGAGTGGGAATACAGAGGGATAAATGAGCCCAGGGGTAAAAGGTAAAAGAGGAAATATTCAGTTCTCTATATACACACCATGAGCCCAGAGTTTATTTGGTGCCAGTGGAATACGAAACTAGTGTATAATGTGGTCTCTATCGTCAGTGGTACTATAGACTCAGAGCAGAAACAAGACCCATGATCGGGACATCAGGGGGGTCCACAGCACAGGTAATAAGGTGCCCAATAGGTCTACCTGAGGCCAGATTATGATGAAAATGGAAAGCCAGAGGATGGGCTTATACTAGACAGCAGACAGATGAATAATACAATGAAGCCACATCTTTAGAAAGATGAATCTGGTAGCAGAGGGCAAAGGATTTTAAGAGAGGAAGAGACTGAAGGCAGACAAGTCATAAAGCTCTTGCAGTGAGCGGAATGTGGGAAGAGGAAACCCTGGACCGCTGTGGTTGCCATGGACACAGAGCGATGCTTAAATCTGAGAAGCATCATGAAGGGAAAATAGCTCTTCGTTATATTTGTGTAACTTTCCAAGTACATGTGGCTTATCATGTCCTCTTTTCTATGACTCATTGGTAGGAAATTGCCAGGTGTAATATTCTTCACCAAATCACCACAGAAATGCCCCCTGACATATGAATACTCCCTCAAAGTTGCTGATTTTGAGGCACTAGGTTTGGCTAAAAGATCAACTGGTTTGGTCACGATTTCTGAGACTCTTATTATTAATGTAGTTCAAACCATAAGGCTTTAGGTTGAACTAATCAGAAGTTGATCTGGCAATACTACTAGTCAATTGCCCAGAGACACCCTGGTTATCACTCAATGAGCAGTAAGTGAGAATATGTAAGGTCTAATAAGCTGCCTTCTCTACAATAAACATCTTCTAAGCAGCTCCCTTCCTTAAAATTAAAGAGAGGGTGTAACTGGAAAGTTTTTCAGAAGGCAAGAAAGAGAGAGAGGAAAACAAGAGAATAGCAATGACAGCATTTATCCTCGAGCACATCCAACTGTCCCCACGTCTCCCTGACAGCACCTGGGGGAATGTTGCTCAGTGTCCCCTGCCCTTTCCACCCTCGCTGTGACAGCCCTGGTTAAAAGAAGTCTTCATGATCTCTCTCCCCAGACTCTCCTAAAAGTCTCCAAACTACTCTCCATATCTATTCCCGTCTCTTCACATTCCCTTTTACCTCTCACTGTCTCCAAAACTGTCTTCCTCAAACAGCCGATCTAACTATGTAACCATTTGAAGGTAGCCTCTGGTCCACAGGTTCAAAGGACACACAACCCTAACCGTAAGATATCCTTCAGACAATCTAGACCTCTCCCGCCTTTCCAATGACGACTGTCACCTTGACACCTTAAGCTCAATGTTCTCATGGAGCCTCTTCCCAACATGCTATATTTTGTGGTACTTCTGGTCCTCACATATGCTCTTCTCATCGCCTAAAACATCATTCCTTGTCTTCCCTTGCTAATCTTCCATGACTCAAACATCACTTTCTCTTTCAAATCATCCCTTTTGTTACCTCCCTCCTCCACCTTTGTATCCTGTCCTATTTGCTCATGACCATGAAGTAACAGCTGTTCTGTGGCCATTATTTATAGACCTGTCTATCTTCCCTACTTGTCTGTGAAGCCCCTGCCTCAACTGCAACACACTCATCTTGGCATTTCCACCACACAACAGCTTCTGGTCACTGCGGTCATGGATTATTTAAATAAATACGGACTACATGAATAACTGATGTGCAAAGGAAGAAGTGAGTTATGAACAGAATTTAAATATGAGCTTACTTTTTAAATAGACATGTATTATGCTAGGGGATGGTGTGTATCTCTTTTATTTACTGTCTAAATGAGTAAGAAGGAAGGCCAAAATTTAAAGAGTGCAGTATTTATGGGCTCTAGAAGAAGAGAGGGAAGATGCTAACCCACAGTAAAAGTGTAAAGGCCATAAGAAACTAAATAAAAAAACAAATTATTTAGCAATGTGCTATCACTTGGTAGCTCCTTCAGAAACAAACACATACATTTGATTTGGGGAGTGTGGAGGCTCTCATCATCTGACAGGCTAGTTAGCTGGAGGTGGGTCGATGGACAGACCTAAACATTTCGCAGGATCGACACAAATGGAGGCCCAGAAGTCATTGTTTTAGTTTGGACTGAAGTGGGTAAAATACATTAGGGAGGGGATTGTTAAATTAAAAACTATTTTCCATTTCACATGGAAACAAAGTATCGTGTGCTGACAGAAGTAATAACTTACTTGGCTATAAGTAATCAATACTGCAAAATCACATCACTCAGGTTCTCAAGCAAAGGTTTCTAGAAAATGCCAGCATGCACCCCAATTCACGTTAACATAAGATACAACTTTAAGAAAATGTCTGATTGGCAAGTTTACTTGCCCAAGAGGGCAGATAATCAGAATTTACTAACAGAGGACTGGAATCACATTCAAGAAAATGACATGGAAATCACGGTCACAGATGGAAAACACTTCCATAATGTGTCCCGTATAAGCTATCAGTAAATGGGTAAGATGTTTGAAATGAAATTAGGCAGGCTAGATAAATTAACCAAAGAATTAAGTTTCAATTCCCATTTGGTTTATATTTACATATGGTTTTTAAAAATTTTTCTAAGTTTATTTATTTTGAGAGACAGTGTGCCCATGCAAGAGTAGGGGAGGAGGCAGACAGAAAGGGAAAGAGAGAAGAATCCCAACAGGCTCCCCGCTGTCAGTGCGTAGCCCTATGTGGGGGGTTGAACCCATGAACGGAGATCACAACCTGAGCCAAAATCAAGAGTTGGTCACTGAAGCACCCAGGTGTCCCGTTTACATATGGTTTTTATTTCTTTCTTTGCTATGAATGAAAGTTGATAAATGTAGCCAAGCTTCAAGAACTGAAAGTCATTTAATACACAGTATTTCACTGTATGTTAGACAATGGGGCCTAATAGCAGGTGTTACCACTATAAGGCTTACAGTCTGCACATAATAGTGGAGAAGTAGTATAGACTGTATGGTCAACACTTGAATAAAGATGCTCCAAAGCTCCTGTAGGACTCAAACGGTCCTGTTCCTAAAAGGGGCACTACTCTTGGGGCACCTGGGTGGCTCAGTTGATTAAATGCCTGACTTCGGCTAAGGTCATGATCTTGCAGTTCGTGAGTTTGAGCCCCACATCAGGCTCTGTGCTGACAGCTCAGAGCCTGGAGCCTGCTTCAGATTCTGGGTCTTCCTCTCTCTCTGCCCCTCCCCCACTCACATTCTGTCTCTCTCTCTCACAACAATAAATCAACATTAAAAAAAAGAGGCATTACTCCTTTAGCTCTTTAAATACTAATGTCAGTTTTGTTGTCTTTGCTCTGAAATGACAACATATTATTTTCCAACAAGAATACATCAGCTTGCTAGGGGGCGCCTGGGTGGCTCAGTCTATCAAGCATCTGACTCTGGATTTCGGCTCAGGTCCTTATCTTGTGCTTTGTGAGACTGAACTACCAGGGAGAAGCCTACGTGGGATTCAGTCTCCCCTCTCTCTCTGCCCCTCCCCCAACCTGTGCTCATGCTTCCTCTCTCTCTCTTTCTCTCTCAAAATAAATAAATAAACATTAGCAAAAAAAAAAAAAAAAAAGAACACAGGGTACCTGGGTGGCTCATTCGGTTGAGCGTCTGACTTTGGCTCAGGTCAAGATCTCATGGTAAGTTCGAGCCCCACACCAGGTTCTGTGCTGACAGCTCAGAGACTGGAACCTGCTTTGGATTCTGTGTCTCCCTCTCTCTGCCTCCCCCTCTTGTGTTCTTTCTCTTTCTCTCAAAAATAATATATAAATAAACATAAAGAATGTATCAACTGTAGGTGTGTTCAACAGGAATATCTTTGATTTCTTCTATTTCCCCTAAAATTGCCGAAACCTAGGATAACTACCAAGTCATGACAATTACTGATACATACATACATACATACATACATACATACATATATATGTATATAACTTGTTCACTATACATCACTATATTTATTTATTTACTGAAATTGCTTATTTTATTAAAGTGGTAGCTGAATGAAAACTGACATTAAACAAAAAATAAGACTTAATTCTCTGTTTTATTTATTTATTTTTTTTAATTTTTTTTTCAACGTTTATTTATTTTTGGGATAGAGAGAGACAGAGCATGAATGGGGGAGGGGCAGAGAGAGAGGGAGACACAGAATGGGAAACAGGCTCCAGGCTCTGAGCCATCAGCCCAGAGCCTGACGCGGGGCTCGAACTCACGGACCGCGAGATCGTGACCTGGCTGAAGTCGGATGCTTAACCGACTGCGCCACCCAGGCACCCCATTAATTCTCTGTTTTAAAATCACTTATCTTTTAACATTGCATTTTGAAATACTGCAGTATATTCTACACAAAAAAGAAGATAAAAGCTTTCCAAGAGCTGGCGCGCCTGGGTGGCTCAGTTGGTTGGGTGTCCAACTTCGGCTCAGGTCGTGATCTCGCAGTTATGAGTTTGAGCCCGCATCAGGCTCTGTGCTGACAGCTCAGAGTCTGGAGCCTGCTTCAGATTCTGTGCCTCCCCCTCTCTCTGCCCCTTTCCCACTTGCACTTTCTCTCTCTCTCTCTCTCAAAAATAAATAAACATAAAAAAACTAAAAAAAAAACTTCCCAAGAGCCTATTTTAATGTCACTAAGAACAAAATGGGTCCCATATGAAAGCACACCACCTTCCATTATTTTGTAAGTAAAGAGGAGGCATTGAGAATTTAATAATTAAGAATAGATTGGTGGCTTCCTTTCCAAGGCTGATCATTTAAAACGGAGCTGGCTTAACTACACAAGGCTTGCAGAACATGTAAGAGCCTAGTAGCAGTTCAGCACCTACTCTACTCCCTACTCCCTCACTGTCCCCAACTGCCCCCTGCCATCTCCAGGCTGCCCCTTTTTTATACTTATTTTCATTCGCTTTCTTGGCAGTTCTGTTTATTCTTGGCTTTGTACTCAGGTTCTTAAAACTCATCCCAGGCCAGCTTCACTTGATGGCCCATGTTTGTCTCCGTTACCTCCTTCAGTTCATGTGCTCAACTCTCAACCTTTACAGTGTACCACCATCTTGGGTAGATGATGTCCAGTCCCACACCTGCTGGGATCAGCCTCTCCCACTTCCTGCCACAACAGGGAGAGATCTCAGACAGGTGATGGCAAAGAAAGAAAAGAAATCCAAGGTAAGGTACATATAATAAATTGATGAAGAGAACTAAAGAGAAAGAAAAATAGAGTGAAAGTAGTCAAGCCTGTAATTTCTCAAATAAGAGAGGAAAATTACCAAAGAGGCAGAGATGTTCACTCATCTCTCAATTTATGAACAGAGAATGATGGCACTAATTTCAAACTGAGGATTACCAGATTTGAATGCGTATTGTAATTCTATTTGAATATCTCACATATCAGGAATAAACGTAAACGTTTAATGAGTTCACTGAAGTCATTCAGTGAAGAATTTAAGAAGAACTCTCAATGGTGTCCCCTCACACCCCCACTCTAATAGGCTCCACCCACAAAAAGTCTAATCTCTCCTATGATGACAGTGCCTCCCAGGTAGAGATTCAGAGCTGACCCAGAGGACAGTAACAAATGAACAAATTAGTTTCAAAGAGCTTCCCTTAAATTCTTTTTTTTAAATGTTTATTTATTATTTTTGAGAGAGTGCAAGCGAGGGAGGGGCAGAAAGTCAGATGGGGACAGGGGATCTGATGTGGGCTCCACGCTGACAGCAACGAGCCCAATGCAGGGCTCAAACTCACAAACCGCGAGATCATGACTTGAGCTGAAGTCGGATGCTCAACTGACTGAGCCACCCAGGCAGTCTCCCTTATATTCTTTAAACAGCATTTAAGTAAAAATAAGGCAGGTACTTAAAAGCACTAACTTTTGCATGTAAGCTATGATGCAACAGTAATTCCCGAGAGTTATCTCTATTTAGGATTGTAACATAAACACACAGGAAGGTGTGTGATGAGCGGAGGTCAGATGTGAGCTAGCCTTGAAAAATATGTAGATTTAGAAAGGTTGAAAGGCTATTCCCAGACAGAGAACAGACAAGCCCAAGGTGCGCATGGTTCCTCTTGAATCTACTTCCAGTGTAGCTAGATTACAGATACGTGATGAAGTTAGAATCATCCACGTGAATACAGAATGGACAATTTTCAGGAAAAGACTAGGGTATCTCAACTCCATTTCCAATCTTTAGGAGTTAGTAAAGCTCTATTAAATATAGGGGAAAAGGAATGGAAACAGCGTCTTAAGCCGTATTTAACAATGGTAATTTTAACTGAGGGAAATTTCTTTCAGTGCATGATTATTTAAATAGAAAAAAATTTAAATTTGGGAACATGGGACTTTATACTCAAAAGAAGTTTTTGGTATGCATAATGTGAACAGACCTGTATTTACTATATAAACAATTAACAAATATGAATCTAAAGAATCAGGGATTAATATGTGTATCTCCAACATAAAACATGAAAACAAAGCATAGATCATTAGGGAAAAATCAAAACTAGTTTAAATACTGCTTTAGATGAAGTGCAATCTACTTAAATACAACAACTAGAAAAAGAATGAGGTTAACCCTTTGGCCCTTTGCTACTCTGTGCATCAATCCTGGAATTAGGGATGTTTGCTGAACATGCAGAAATGCACTTGCCACTCTGGTGGATAAAAAGAAAGCCTTAGACTGTCTTTAAGAAATGAAGTCCAATCAGAGAATGCAGGACCTACACGTATGAAAATAAAATGAAACACAGCATGTTAGTGACAAAGTGAATGATACATTTTGCAATTGCAACAGATGTTCATTTCAGGCAGGAGTCAGGAACCATCCTTGAGAGGGGGTAGGGTTTAAGCCAGAACATAGGGGCTAGGCAGACAGTATAAACAGAGAAAAGGGAGCATGATATATAAAATAAAGATGCTTTCAGGATATAGTGCTAGAGTTTAGCTCCAAGACTTTGACGGGAGAATGAAAAAATGAATATAGTGTCATCATCAAGTACATGAGGCACAGATACATCAATCAGTCTTTCTGTAAATGATACCCCATGAAGTTGTACTGTACATAAGCTGCCTTATCCACGCATCAATAATGATAGTAAAAAAGAAATACCAAAGGCCACTGAAGATTTTATATAAGATGGCTGAAGATATAAAATTGGAACTTGCTAGGAAAAAATGTAGGAATTATTTTCTTTGGACAGTGAATTTATGCAATGCAAAAATGCAGAAGGCCCAAAGACTTATCTACTGCTAAGACCTGAGGAGGAAGAGGAACGGGTACAGGGACGGGTAGAGAAGCAAGGGACCTGAAGAACACATAACTGTGGAAAACAGAATGGTACCATATCACAGAGTACTTTTTTTCTTTTTTCTTTTTTTTTTTAACGTTTATTTATTTTTGGGACAGAGAGAGACAGAGCATGAACGGGGGAGGGGCAGAGAGAGGGAGACAAAGAATCGGAAACAGGCTCCAGGCTCTGAGCCATCAGCCCAGAGCCTGATGCGGGGCTCGAACTCACGGACCGCGAGATCGTGACCTGGCTGAAGTCGGACGCTTAACCGACTGTGCCACCCAGGCGCCCCTTTTTTTTCTTGATTAACTAGAGAAATATGACTAGGTGGGGGTAAACTGTGAAAATATGTGATCTTATATCAATCTTATGCTGTTTTCCTCAGAAGCTTCTATGTCTTAATATACAAGGCATACCACTCACTCAACCATTAAAAGTTATGACCCATTCCATTTCTACTAGTTAAGAAAAATTTCAAGTTGCAAAATAAAATGTATTGTGAAAAGAGTACTGTTTAACAGCTATAGGGCTATTCAGATGATCTCTTTCTTCTTGAGTGAGCTTTGGTAGTTTGTGGTTTTTAAGAGATTGGTCCACTTCATCTAAGTTGTTAAATTTATTGCCATAAAGTTGTCTTTATGTCTTTTGCTTGGAATTCACGGAACTGCTGGGATCTGTGGGTTTATAGTTTTCATCAAATTTGGGAAAACATCAGCTATTATTTAAGTATTTTTATTGCCTTTCCCTCTTGCCTCTTCTTCAAAGACCCCAATAACATATCCAGGAGGCCTTTTGAAATATCATAAAACTTGTTACTCTTTTCTCTTTTTAAAATCTTTTTTCTTTGTGTTTAATTTTGAATGGTTTCGGTTGCAATGTCTGCAAGTTCACTAATGGTTTCATCTGCAATGTCTCATCTGTCACTAATCCCATTCAATATCTTTCATTTTTTAAATCCATTGTACTTTTCTTTTTTTCTTATTTTTCATCACGGTAAGTGTACTCTAATTCCCATCCTGTATTTCATCTCTCCCCCCCCCCACCTGCCCCCTGGTAACCATCAGTTTGTTCTCTAGAGTTAAGAGTCTGTTTTTGGTTTGTCTCTCTCTCTTTCTTCCCTTTCTTGTTTTTCTTTCTTAAATTCCACAAATGAGTGAAATCACAGTATTTGTTTTTCTCAGACTTATTTTACTTAGCATTATAGTCTCTAACTCCATCCACGTTGTTGCAAATGGCAAGATTTTATGGCTGAGTAATATTCCATTATGTATATATACCACTTCTTCTTTATCCGTTCCTCAATTGATGGATACTTGGGCTGCCTCTATATCTTGGCTATTGTAAATAGTGCTGCAATAAACATAGGGATGCATATATCTCTTTTAATTAGTGTCTTTGGATTCTTTGGGTAAACACCCAGTAATATGATTACTGGATTATAGGGTAGTTCTATTTTTAACTTTTTGAGGAAGCTCCATACTGTTTTCCAGAATGGCTGCACCAGTTTGCATTCCCACCAACAGTGCAAGAGGGTTTCTTTTTCTCCACATCCTTGCTGACACTTGTTTTTTGTTGTTGATTTTAGCCATTCTGACGGTGTAAGGTTATATCTCATTATAGTTTTTACTTAAAATTTTTTTTCTTTAAATAATCTCTACACCCAACATGGGGCTCAAACTCACAACCCTGAGATCAACAGTTGCACTCTCTTCTGACTGAGCCAGTCAGGCACCCCTGTCTCATTGTAGTTTTTATTTGCATTTCCCTGATGATAAGTGTTGATGAGCATCTTTTCATGTGTCTGTTGCCATCTAAATGTCTTTTTGGTGGAGTCTTTCAGGTTTTCTTTCTTTGTTTTTTTTTTTTTTTTAAGTTGATTTATTTTTGAGAGAGAGAGAGAGAGAGAGAGAGAGAGAGAGAGAGATAGCTAGCTAGCTAGCTCATGGGGGAAGGGCAGAGAGAGAAGGAAAAGAGAGAATACCAAGCAGGCTCCATGCTGTCAGTGTGGAGCCTCAGGCAGGGCTCGATACCACAAACTGTGAGATCATGACGTGAGCTGAAACCAAAAGTCAGATGCTTAACTGACTAAGCCACCCAGGGGCCCCTTTCGGGTTTCTATATAGTGTATCATGTCACCTGCAAATAGTGAGAGTTTTACTTCTTCCTTAATGATCTGGATGCCTTTTATTTCTTTATGATATCTAATTGTCCTGGTGAAGGCTCCAGAACCATGTCAAATAAAAGTGGTGAGAGTGGACATCCTTGTCTTATTCCTGACCTTAGGGGGAAAACTTGCAGTTTCATCATTGAGTATGATGAACCCCATTGGCTGCGGGTTTTTCATAAAGGACCTTTATTATGTTGAGGTATGTTTCCTCTAGACCAAAAGTCCTATTTGCAGAGGATTTTTAACATGAATGGATGTTATATTTCGTTGAATCCTTTTTCTGCATGTATTGCGTATGACCATATGGTTTTTATCTTTTCTCTTACTGACGGGATGTATCATGTTGATTGCTTTGTGCCCACTGAACTGCCCACGCATCCTGGGAATAAATTCCACTTGATCATGGTGTATTTTTTTCAATGTATTGCTAGATTTGGTTTGCTAATATTTTGTTGAGAATTTTTGCATCTATATTCATAAGAGATATTGGCCCGTAGTTCTCTTTTTTGGTGGTGTCTTTTTTTTTTAAGCTTATTTTTTTTAGTAATCTCTACATCCAGTGTGGGGCTTGAACTCATAATCAAGAGTTGCACGCTTTTCCAACTGAGTCAGCCAGGCTCCCGTATGGTGCCTTAATCTGGTTTTGGTATAAGGATGATACTGGCCTCACAGAATGTATTTGGGAGTTTTCCTTCCTCTTGTATTTTTTGGAATAGTTTAAGAAGAATAGGCATTATCTCTTCTTTAAACATTTGGTAGAATTTGCCTGTGAATCTGTTTGGTCCTGAACTTTTGTTTTTTGGAAGTTTTATCATTATTGATTCAATTTCACTGCTGGTAACTGGTCTGTTCAAATTTTCTATTTCTTCCTGCTCTAGTTTTGGTAGGTTATAGGTTTCTAGGAATTTATCCATTTCTTCTAAGTTATCCAATTTGTTGGCATATAGGTTTTCATAGTATTGTTACAATTGTCTGTAATTCTGTGGTATTGGTTATTTCTCCTCTTTCATTCGTGATTTTGTTTGTTTATGTCCTCTCTGGGTTCTGTTCTTTTCTTTCTTTCTTTCTTTCTTTCTTTCTTTCTTTCTTTCTTTCTTT
>NW_024412426.1:18377579-18458615 GCF_014898765.1 Herpailurus yagouaroundi
TTTCTTTCTTTCTTTCTTTCTTTCTTTCTTTCTTTCTTTCTTTCTTTCTATGAGTCTGGCTAGAGGCTTATCAATTTTGTTGACCTTTTCAAAGAATCAGCTCCTGGTTTCATCAATATGTTTTATTGTTTTTTGGTTGGTCGTTTGTATATCATTTATTTCTGCTCTAATCTTTATTAGTTCCTTCTCATTTTGCTGGGCTTGGGTTTTATTCGTTGTTCTTTTCCTAGCTCCTTTAGGTGTAAGGTTAGGTTGTCTGAGATTTTTCCTGCTTCTTCAGTTAGGCTTGTATTGCTATCAATTTTCCTTTTAGAATTGTTTGCTGAATCCGAAAGGTTTTGGACCACTGTGTTTTCATTTTCATTTGTTTCTATGTACTTTTTAATTTCTTTTTTGATTTCTTGTTGACCCATTCATTCTTTAGTAGCATGTTATTTAACTTCCACATGTTTGTGCTCTTCCCAGATTTTTCTTGTGGTTGATTCCTAGGATAGCATTGTGGTCAGAAAAGACGCATGGTATAACTTCCATTTTTTTTTTTAATTCGTTAAGACTTGTTTTGTAGCCTAATGTGTGATCTCTTTGGAGAATATTCCATGTGAATATTTAAAAGAGTATCTACTCTGCTGTTTTAGGATGGAATGTTCTGAATATGTCTGTTAAATACATCTGTCCAGCATGTCATTCAAAGCCACTATTTCCTTGTTGATTTTCTCTTTGGATGATCTGTCCATCTACATAAGTGGGGTGTTAAAGACCCCTATTATTATTATGTTATTATCAATCATTTCCTTTATGTTTGTTATTGTTTTATATATTTGGGTGCTTCATGTTGGGTGCATAAATATTTACATTATATCTTTTTATTGGATTACCTTTATTATTATAGTGTCCTTGTCTCTCGTTATAGTCTTTGTTTTAAAACATAGTTTGTCCGATGTATGTTGCTATGTCGAAGCATATTTTGTCCGAAGTGTTGCTATGTCGGATTTCTCTTGACATCCATTGCATGATAAATGTTTTCCATCCCCTCACTTTTAATCTGCAGGTGTCTTTTGGTCTAAATTGAGTCTCTTGCAGCATATACATGGGTCTTGTTTTCTTACCCACTCTGTCACCCTATGTCTTGATTGGAGTGCTTAATCCATTTACATTCAAAGTAATTATTCATAAATATGTATTTATTTCCATTTTATTACTTGTTTTATGGTTATTCCTATAGATTTTCTCTCTGATCCTTTCTTCTCTTGCTCTGTTTCATGGCTTGTTGGCTTCCCTTAGTGATATACTTGGATTCCGTTTTCTTTATTCTTTGCATAACTATTACTGGTTTTTGACTCATGGTTTACCATTACTTTTATAAATAACATCTTTTGCATATAGTAGTCTAGAGCAAGTTGATGGTTGCTTAAGTTTGAGCCCATTTTTTACTCCTTTCCCCACTATATTTTTGGTATACAGTGTTCAAATTTTATATCTTTTTATTAATCCCTTGACTAATATTTTAGAAATATTTATTTTCATTGCTTTTGGGATTTTTGCTTTTCATACTTTCACTTATGGTCTTTACTTTCCACTCAAAGAGTCCCCTTTATTTTTATTTTTTTTTAAGTTTATTTATTTTGAGAGATTGAGAGAGTGCACATGAGCAGAGGAGGGGCAGGGACAGAGGGAGAGAGAGAATTCTAAGCAGGCTCCATGCTGTCAGTGCAGAGCCCGATGTGGGGCTTGACCTCATGAACTGTGAGATCATGACCTGAGCTGAAATCAAGAGTCAGATGCTTAACCAACTGAGCTACCCAGGTGCCCCCACAAAGGGTTCCTTTAATATGTCCTGTAGGGCTGGTTTAGTGGTCATGAACTTCTTTGGTTTTTGCTTGTTTGGGAAACTCTATCTCCCTTTCTATTCTGAAGGATAGCCTTGCTGGATAGAGTATTCTTGGATGCAGGTTTTTCCCATTCACCACTTTGAATTTATCATGCCACTCCTTTCTGGCCTGCAAAGATTCTGCTGAAAATCCACTGATAGCCTTATGAGTTCACCTTGCATTGTAACTGTCTTCTTTTGCTGCTTAAAAAAAATTTTTTTTTGTCACAAGTTTTTGCCATTTTAAGGACCATGTGTCTTGTAACGGACCTCCGTGGGTTGAATTCTGGGGGGGCAATCTCTGTGCCTCCTGGATTTGGATATCTGTTTCCTTCCCCAGATTAGGAAAGTTTTCAGCTATTATTTCTTCAAATAAGTTTTCTGTCCCCTTTTCTCTCTCCTCTTCTTCTGAGATTCCTAGAATTCCAGTGTTATTACACTTGATGGAGTCTCTGACCTCTGTGAGACTAACCTCAATTTGCATAATTTGCTTCTCTTTCCTTTGCTCAGGTTGGTTACTTTCCATTACTTTGTCTTCCAGGTTGTTAATTTGTTCCCCTGCTTCATTCAGACTGCTATTTATTCCATCAAGTGTATTTTAAATTTCATTTGTTGTGTTCTTGATCTGTTTTTGTTTTTTTATCTGTGTGTTAAGGGTCTAACTGATGTCCTCTTCTCTTTTCTCAAGTCCAGTGAGTATCTTTATGATCATTACTTTATAAAGTTCAGTTTTTTATTTTTTAGTAATCTTTACACCCAACATGGGGCTCAACTCAAAACCCCAAGATCAAGAGTCACATGTTCTTCTGACTGAGCTAGCCAAGTGCCCCTAGAATCATTACTTTAAATTTGCTATCAGGCATGTTACTTTATCCATTTTGCTTAAGTCTCTTGCTATGGTTTGGTCCTGTTCTTTCACTGAGGACATATTTCTCTGTCTCATCTTGTCTAATTCTGTGTCTGATTCTGTGAGTTGGGAAAGTCAGCTACTTCCCTCACTCTTAACAATAATCACCTTATGAATAAGAGGTCCTGTAGTGCCCTCTAGTGCAGTGTCCCCTGTTCCCCAGGGCCTGGTCCTTCTGGGAAGATCTCCTAGGTGTGTTGCATGTGTTCAGCTGTTGAGTCTTAACCTCTTTTTCCTTCAGTCTAATTGTATGCAGAGGCTCTCTTTGCCCATTGTGGGCAGTGTTTGGTCCCCAGCAGGGGTGGGGCACCTTTTAACAAGGTGCATGGTGATTTGTTTGTGAAATGCAACCTGCCCCCCCTCCACCACCAGAACTGAGGTCCTGCAAAATGTGAGGGTCAGGAGATGTGGTGGTGGTGGCAGGGTTTGTACCAATCTTTTGCAGGATGGGGCCTGCAGTGCCAGGACCGAGGCAAGCATGCCTTGGAAGGGCAGATTGCTGAAGCAGGGGGCAGAGAGGCAGGCTTGGTGCAAGCAAGTTAGTTAACAAGTGTTGGTGACTCACTGGTTCCCATGGGTGGCATTGTTTGGGGGGGGGGGGGCAGCAGAGGGAAGCGGCACCTGCCAGCTCCTTTGCTCCTGGAGGAATCTCCCCATGATCCCTGTCTCTCCAGGACACGCTCTGCGATGAGGAAATCACTCTTTCTCCAGTCTGTCACTGTGTTTTACAAACTGCTGGTGCTATGCTGTATCTGTATGGGCTGTTTGTCTTGCTATCTTTTTTGTTTTTAATGTTTATTTATTTTTGAGAGAGAGAGAGAGAATGAGAATGAGAGAGAGAGAGAGAGAGAGAGAGAGAGAGAGAGAGAGAGAATATGAGAATGAATGAGCAGGGGAGGGGCAGAGAGAGACAGAGACACAGAATCTGAAGCAGGCTCTAGGTTCTGAGCTGTCAGCACAAAGTCTGACGTGGGGCTTGAACCCACGAACTGTGAGGTCATGACCTGAGCCAAAGTCAGATGCTTAAGCTTAACCGACCAAGCCATCCAGGCACCCCAGTCTTGCTGTCTTTTAAGGGTGGGGATTTCCTTCCTGATGCCCTCAGGGCTCTCCCAGAGCTGAGCATGCTGGTTTTTAAAATTCCAGGCTTTAAGTCCCACTGGTTTTAAGAACTCATGAAATTAGGCCCCTTCTGCTTTCAAAGACAAATGTTATGGGGATTTGTCATCCTCATTCAGGGGCTCCTTGTTGTGAAATTTTGTTTTTTGCACCACCGGCTCCCTCTCTACTGTGAACAGCCACGTTCCATTTGCTCCCCAACTGTCTTCACCCCTCCTATCTTCTTCAGCGTGGTCTCTTCTCTATCTTTAGTTGTGGAGTTTATTTAGCCAGTCTTTGGGTCATTTTCTGCGTTATTTACGCTGACGTGTTATCTAGTTGTATCCATGGGGTAAGGTGAGCTTAGGGTCCTCCTACTCCGCCACGTTCCCAGCCAACCCTTCCATTTGATATTTTTCTAAGTTCTATCAAACATTATAATTTTATCTCTTGAACTTCATTTTGGGTCTTTTTTATATCTTCCATATCTTAATTTTTTTAACATATGGAATAAAGTTATAATTACTATATTAATGTCATTGCTGATACAGCATCTAAGTCGGTTTGACTGGTTGGTTTTCCTCTTCACTATGAATCAAGATCTGTTTTGACCACTGTGAGAAATAAGCCCACTGACCCAATCAAAGGAGGGACACAGAGACTCACAGCACAATGAAGCGAGGCTTTAATACGCTTTTGCAAGAGCGGGTGTCTGATGGGCAGGCACACTGGGGGCAGTCACAGCAGACAACTTATCTCCTAGAGTGCAAGTCCTCGCCGCTGGTTCCTCATTGGACGAGTGCTACCTTACCCAGAGGTCGCCCACGCCCATGTAAGGCAGAAAGGAGTCTGACTGAAACAAATGTACATTTTCTGAGGTGATGCAGAGACTTTCAGTCCCTCCTTTGTTCTTTGGCGCATGCTCACTGCAAAGCCCATGAAAAGAAGCCTACAAAATGGAGAGAGGAAGAAGTACCAGGACGTGAAGTGTCTATGGCTTTGGGACTCCACTGTAGGGGGGTGTTCGTACATATTTCCAATAGGCTGTAAACCTATCGTTAACTAGAGAGCACAGCTTTTATTTAGTATTTCTGAAAATGAATCATCTCCTTACTTCTCAAAACCACATATACGATGATGATCCTAAAGACTGTAAGGCAATGGTTTCACAACAAGGAGTGATACTGCCTCCAGGGGACATCTGGTAATAATGTCTGGAGACAATTTTGTTTGTCTTAACTAGTGAAACACTATTGGCATCCAGCAAGTGGAGGTCAGAAATACTGCTAAGCATCCTATAATGCATAAGGCAACCATCCACAACAAACCAGTAGCTGGCCCCAATATGTCAATAGTACTGACTTTGAGAAACCCTCATGTAGAACAACAAGAAAAAAGGAACTTGGGTCCCTGCATGATCTCATGGTGCTGAGCTGCATACGGACCTGGACCACAAGCCTCTCTCCACAGTCTGTCACATAAAAACGAAAACAAAAACTTCTTTCTTCTTTCAGGCACTGTATTTCAGGTTGGTATGGTAGTTGAGCCTAATACACAAATTGGTACCCAGAAGTAAGGTGCTAGCAAAATTAAAACTTAAAGTAATTTTCTTGGCTTTAAAGTTGAGTGAAAGATAAGGCAAGAAAAGAGGTACTGCAGACTGGCAAATTGGTGAACGTTTTTGTGTCATAGTAACAGTAAAACTGTAGTAACTGAAAGGTAGTCTGTGTGTGTCTGTGATACCGATCAGTCTGGACAAAGTGGTTGTTAAGTGGTCTATCACTTAAAGTGATCAAGTACCTTGATTTGAGGCCTCCGGGTTGGAAAATCTAAACTCCCCCAAACAGAAGGATAAATAAGCTCTTTATTTGTTCATAAATATCTCTCATTAAGACTTAGCCAAATACAGAGCCAGACAAGAGTCAAAGACCAAATTAGGGGTGTTGCTTTCGCACCCAAGCTCATAGTTGTAGCTGGCCTCAGGAAGAAGGAAGGAGTGAATGGGTCACGAAAAGCAAACAGGCAAATACCACAACATGACTTAAGAACTATGTCCAGAAAAAAAATCTTTAGGTCTGTTTACTCCCAACAATCTGAAAGCAAAAAGACCAAATCCCACAAAAAATTAATTAATTCCCTGAAGAGATCAAAAGGGTGGCTTAAAAAAAAAGAAGCACCTGTATTTGTTTGATCACTAAGACAACTCTCAGGCTTCCAAATCTCCACAAATAAGAAGCAAGCTTTGAAAACTGTACAGTTCCCAAGGAGGGTATGCTCTCTTATTCTAACTTCACATATCTCCACAGAGGACAACAAATCATGAAGTAGCTCTGAGAGATGAGAGCAAGGGGCAGCCAAACAGGCTAAGCGAGAATATTCCTCTACTGCTAGAGCAGTAAATTCTGACAGATGGATGGTTATGTTGTTTCCCATTCCTTCCTTTCCACATGAGAACTTTTATTGCAGTTACACTTTTTCCTACCACTTTTGTGCACCGGATGGGAGATGAGCCCGTACTTTGTCACTGCACTTCAAGGAACCATTTCAGACCTCAGACAGAACCATGCTTCATTCAGAATCCCTTGGCTTTGAGCAGATGAAATCATTGAATGGGCTTTGTGAATGTCTCCCTTGGGAGGGAGATAGTGTTTATGTGTGAGAATAAAGGTGACCACAGATATGGTCAATGGCCAGAGGGGCAAACAGTGACAGATTGCTAATTATTCTCTAAAAATTTTCTCCCTTTCTTTAGAGGCATTAGAATTTTACTAGGTCACATGGCTGCTGAGCTAGATGGCATTTCCTAGTTGGCTGGAAGCTAAGTGTGGCCGTGGACAAGACATTTGTCAACGGAATGTTAGCAAAAGTAACATCCTCAACTTCTTTACTATTTCCTTAGAAGAAAATTGCTTGGCTTCCACTTTTGCTTAAAACTTCCCTCTTTCTCTGAATTGGAACTTGGATGAGGCACTGACTTACTTGTAAAGACATACATGAGGACAACATCCTAGGAACTGGTAGAGCAAAAACGTATGGAACTAACTCCAAGTGATCTCATAGAGCTGAGATCTCATGAGCTGCCTGCCTTTTTGGGCCAGTACTGCTCTTTCTGGAATGGTATGTGTCAAAGAAATAAACCACCTCATTTAAAGCACTGGATTTTTTTTTATGGTTTCTCTTCCATGTGCTGTATCTCTTTTTAAATAGCAGCTTAGCCTATCCCCTAATTTTAGTATATGTGCTGCCGAAGCGAGCACTGGCCTATACCCGAATTTTTTTAACTTGTTTTATTTTTTATATTTTTAAATTTACATCCAAGTTAGTTAGCATATAGTACAACCATGGTTTCAGGAGTAGATTCCTTAGTGCCCCTTACCCATTTAGCCCATCCCCCCTCCCACAACCCCACCAGTAACCCTCAGTTTGTTCTCCATATTTATGAGTCTCTTCTGTTTTGTCCCCCTCCCTGTTTTTTTTTATTATTTTTGTTTCCCTTCCCTTACGTTCATCTGTTTTGTCTCTTAAAGTCCTCATATGAGTGAAGTCATGTGTTTTTTGTCTTTCTCTGACTAATTTCACTTAGCATAATACCCTCCAGTTCCATCCACATAGCTGCAAATGGCAAGATTTCATTCTCTGTGATCACCGAGTAATACCCCATTGTATATATACACCACATCTTCTTTATCCATTCATCCATCGATGGACATTTGGGCTCTTTCCATACTTTGGCTATTATTGATAGTGCTGCTATAAACTTTGTGGTGCATGTGTCCCTTCAAAACAGCATACCTGTATTCCTTGGATAAATACCTAGTAGTGCAATTGCTGAGTCATAGGGTAGTTCTATTTTTAGTTTTTTGAGGAACCTCCATACTGTTTTCCAGGGTGGCTGCACCAGTTTGCATTCCCAACAGCAATGCAAAAAGAGATCCTCTTTCTCCGCACCCTCACCAACATCTGTTGTTGCCTGAATTGTTAATGTTAGCCATTCTGACAGGTAGGAGGTGGTATCTCATTGTGGTTTTGTTTTTTATTTCCCTGATGGTGACTGATGTTGAGCATTTTTTCATGTGTCAGTTGGCCATCTGGATGTCTTCTTTGAAGAAGTAATCTATTCATGTCTTTTGCCCATTTCTTCACTGGATTATTTGTTTTGTGGGTGTTCAGTTTGATAAGTTCTTTGTAGATTTTGGATACTAACCCTTTATCTGATATGTCGTTTGCAAATATCTTTTCCCTATCTGTCGGTTGCCTTTTAGTTTTGCTGATTGTTTCCTTCACTGTGCAGAAGCTTTTTATTTTGATGAGGTCCCAGTAGTTCATTTTTGCTTTTGTTTCCCTTGACTCTGGAGACGTGTTGAGTAAGAAGTTGCTGCGGTCAGGATCAAAGAGGTTTATGCCTGCTTTCTCCTTGAGGATTTTGATGGCTTCCTGTCTTACATTTAGGTCTTTCATCCATTTTGAGTTTATTTTTGTGTGTGGTGTAAGAACGTGGTCCAGGTTCATTCTTCTGCGTGTCGCTGTCCAGTTTTCCCAGCACCACTTGCTGAAGAGGCTGTCTTTATTCCATTGGATATTCTTCCCTGCTTTGTCAGAGATTAGGTGGCCATAGGTTTGTGGGTCCATTTCTGGGCTCTCTATTCTGTTCCATTGATCTGAGTGTCTGTTCTTGTGCCAGTACCATACTGTCTTGATGATTACAGCTTTGTAGTATAGCTTGAAGTCTGGGATTGTGATGCCTCCTGCTTTGGTTTTCTTCTTCAAGATTGCTTTGGCTATTCGGGGTCTTTTCTGGTTCCATACAAATTTTAGGATTATTTGTTCTAGCTCTGTGAAGAATGCTGGTGTTATTTTGATAGGGATTGCATTCAATATGTAGATTGCTTTGGGTAGTATTGACATTTTAACAATATTTGTTCTTTCTATCCAGGAACATGGAATGTTTTTCCATTTTTTGTGCCTTCTTCAATTTCTTTCGTAAGCTTTCTATAGTTTTATACCCTAATTAATTAAGGTTACAAATGTCACAAATAAAATATTTTGCTCTAAATTCATTTGGGTTTGCCCAAATCAAATTTCCTTAGTCAAAGGAAAATAACAAAGGAGAAAAAAAAAGACCAAGTCTATGAGGGTTTTGGTTATTGTATTTCCAGTAAAAGGAGCATATTTCAACCTTTTCTCAACCTGCATAAACCAACTATCAAATAAATTTTTATATGCTTCAGTTGAATTTCCTCCGACTGGTTATATTATTGTGATAATATCAATCGATTCCTACAGTGAGTCATCAACACTGTCAGCACTTTAATGAACAAAATTAGTCTATTTCATGCTGAAAAGCAATACTAGCAACTCTTGCAGATAAAAAGGGTCATAAAAACTTATTGGGCAGGGACATCCTCTGATAAAAGTCTCCTGATAATATCTCCCTATGATCAGCTCAGACACAGTGATTGGTCAGAATGAAGAGGAGTTTGAATAGGGCCTTAAATAATATTCAGGGAGGACTTCCTACATCATAAAGGCTATGAAAGAAGAAATAGATAGGCATAACTCAGAAATCAAATATTATTCTAGCCAGTCAAGAGAAGAGAATATTTTAATTTCATGATCATTCTTGACAGTGAGTTTGTTTTCATTAGCCTAAATTCAGTTATTCATTGAGGTAACAATGGTTCCTAATTGCTCTGACTCTGCCTCGTCCTGTTCAACCAGTGACATTTGAAAAGTGGGACAACAATCTTTGAGCATACAGTTGACGGGGCTTGGAACACACTGTCGCCAAATATGGCACCTTGGCATATTGAATGTTTTAAGCTAAAAAAGTTTGAGAAAACAGCAGAAGAAGGAAGGTTTCTCTGATCCTCCTCTGCCCTTCTCCCCTGAACCAGGTCATAAGACCCTCAGTGAGAAGTGCCCTCCCTAAACCTGGAAGAAAGGAACATCCCTACCTCTAAGACAGAAGGATATGGAGAATAACCCAAAGAAGCAGGCTTTGTGAAATTTCCCCCAGTTTATTACATTTGCTTATTTATTTAAAATTTTTTATTTAAAAAATTTTTTTAGTTTATTTATTTATTTTGAGAAAGAGAGAGAGAGAGAGCATGCGAGCACAAGTGTGTGCACAATTGGGGGAGGGGCAGAGAGAAGGAGAGACAGAATCCCACTGATAGTGCAGAGCCTGATGTGGGGCTTGAACTCACAAACTGTGAGATCATGACCTGGGCAGAGATCAAGAGTCAGACACTTAACCAACTGCACCATTCAGGCACCCCTTCCCCAGTTTATTACTTTTAGCTCCTACTCCCTTGGTCCTACATGTTTCTCTACAACTGTTCATTCTTCTCAAACCTTGCATAAAAACACTCAAGTTTAACCAGTTCTTAGGGTCTTCATTTCCTTATAAAAGCTCTCTCGTCATTTAAACATATTAAATGAATTTGTATGCTGGGGACACCTGGGTGGCTCAGACAGTTGAGCGTCTGACTTGGGTTCAGGTCATGATCTCATGGTTCTTGGGTTTAAGCCGCAGGTCAAGCTCTGCACTGACAGGACAGAGCCTGTTTTGGATTCTCTGTCTCCCTCTCTCTCTCTGTCCCTTCCCCACTCACATTATCTCTGTCTCAAAAATAAATAAACATTGGGGAAAAATGAATTTGTATGCTTGTTCAGTTAATTTGTCTTTGTCAGTTTAATTCTCAGATCTAGCCAAAGACCCTAAGAAGACTGAGTAAATATTTTCTTCCCCTACACAATCTTCAAACAACTTAGATAAAAACCTTTCTTTTCATTCATAGAATGTCAACATGGATTTTTGAAATGGAAGCTGAATTCACTACAACTTGAGGGATTCCAACTATACAATGTAAAAAAGCATGAATTTTGAAGAAGAGCTACTGGGACTGAGTATCAAGTAGGAATAATGATCTCTTCTTCACAGGGTACTTAGAGGGTTTACACACACACACACACACACACACACACACACACACACACACACCTGCCATAGTTTAGTGGTTAAGAACATTAGTTCTTATTATAGTAAGACAGGCCCAGTTTTGAATCTATGTCATTCATCTAAATGACTTTAGCCAAGTTATTTACCTTCTCAAAACCTTTGTTTCCTCATCTGTAAAATGGGGATATTAAATGACACCAACCAGTTCATAAATTAGGGAACTGTCTATAAACTGTCAGGTTTTGAATGCTCAAGGATAGAAATCACTGGGTCGTGGCTAATGCCTAGAGCAGAGTAGGTACAAAATATTATGTTTACTGACTGATGTTCAAAGATGCAAGAGACCTTTCCCCTCTTGATGAGGCAATTTTCTTTTCAGATATTTGGATAAAGTCACTTTGGATAAAGTGACTTGATTGTATTAAAGTGAAGCATGTAATCCACACATTGTCCTTTTTTGTAAGGCACCGGAAAAAAAGGCTAATCCACGTCAGGAGAATTTAAGACCTTTTGAGGACATTCAAACTTTGTGTTATAATCACCAAATCCTGCCTGTGTTATGTAGAGTTTTGTTTGTCAGGACATCTTTGTTGCATTCAGTTTATCTCTAAGTGCCCCAGTTTCTCTTTATAATCTTTAAAGTTAAAGTGCATACCTTATGCTAAGTGAAATGAAGCAGTTACAAAAGGGCAAATAATGTACGATTCTACTTACAGGAGGTACCTAAACTAAAGCAGTCAAATTCATAGAGACAGAGAGTAGAATGGTGGCCGCTAAGAATTGGGGCTAGGGGAAATGGCGCATACTTGTTTAATGGACTCAAAGTTACAATGTGGGCAAGTTGAAAAAACTCTGGAGATGGTTGGTAGTGATATCTGTATAACACTGGATGTCACTGACCTATATGCTTAGAAACAGCTAAAATGATAGCTTTTTTTAAATTTTTTTTTCAACGTTTATTTATTTTTGGGACAGAGAGAGACAGAGCATGAACGGGCGAGGGGCAGAGAGAGAGGGAGACACAGAATCGGAAACAGGCTCCAGGCTCTGAGCCATCAGCCCAGAGCCCGACGCGGGGCTCGAACTCACGGACCGTGAGATCGTGACCTGGTTGAAGTCGGATGCTTAACCGACTGCGCCACCCAGGTGCCCCAATGATAGCTTTTTTAAAAGTTTGTTTATTTTGAGAAAGAGTGAGCAGGAGAGGTGGTGGGAAGAGAGAGAATCCTAAGCAGGCTCCACACTGTCAGCACAGAGCCTAGTGTGGAGCTGGAACTCATGAACTGTGAGATCATGACCTGAACAGAAATGAAGAGTTGACACTTAACTGCCTGAGCCACCCAGGCACCCCTAAAATGATAACTTTTATGTTATGTATATTTTACTCTAATTTAAAAAAAGGGGGGGAATTAAAGGTCACGGAAGTTAGTTTAGAAGTACTTAGCATAGCACCAGAGACATTTTAGGTGCACCACAAATGATAGGTGTGTGCCATTAATTTTATTTATTATTTTTTAAATGCATCTGAGAGTGTATCACAAATGGTAAATGCTACACAATTACATAGTTATTGGTGATAGTTGTCAGATTTTTAAAATATAAATCCAACATATTACTCGGGAAACACCCGGTAAGAATAATGGTAGTACAGAGATGTGTGCACTATCCACACATCTTCTCACACACTCTCTCTCTCTCACACACACACACACACACACTAATATGTCACTAATTTAGAACAAATGAGTTGTTCAGATTCAAAGATCATACTAAAGGGGCTTTTTTTTTTTTTAATTTTTTTTTTCAACGTTTATTTATTTTTGGGACAGAGAGAGACAGAGCATGCACGGGGGAGGGGCAGAGAGAGAGGGAGACACAGAATCGGAAACAGGCTCCAGGCTCTGAGCCATCAGCCCAGAGCCTGACGCGGGGCCCGAACTCACGGACCGCGAGATCGTGACCTGATTGAAGTCGGATGCTTAACCGACTGCGCCACCCAGGCGCCCCTAAAGGGGCTTTTAAGTAGGACTGTAAACCATTTGCTGGTATTCATTTAGAACTATAACAGACTGAATATTCTTTTCCTCCTAATTTTATTATATTGCTCTGCAAACTCTTCCTTGTAAGAGACACAAAGATAAATTTCAGTCAAGCATTTACACAATTAAGCTAATTATAAGATGATTCTTCTGTATTCATAAAGGACCGAGATGGCTGTATTTGGCACATAGGGTGTGTGTACATACATACATATACACACATAAATACATACATACACACAGCATAGACTGACAGCCAAGAAAACAAAAATTTAGAGCTTTGGAAACCATATTTTTCTGTCCCTTTATTTCATACATGAAGAAATTAAGGGTTAGAAGGTTAGATGATTTGATGAAAATCCCACAGTAAACTGGTGGCAGAAATGTGGTTAAAGCCCCTCCAGAGGCTCTTTCCATGCATCCCCCCTTTCCACGCACCCCCTCCGACGCAGCCTAGCAAAGGCCCTACCTCGGCCATTCCTCCTCGTGCCTCTTCCACATGCTGCTTCACTCTGCCTGTAATGCCCTCCCCTAAGTTTAGCTGCCACCTTTGTAAATCTTTCCTGGTTCTCCCAGAATGGATTTGGCACCCAGCCTCTGGGTGCTGAAGCTCCTTTTACAGCCCTGGAACAATCACACGGAATCGTAACTTCCTCCATTAGACTCCCAAAAACCGGAGCATCCAGACTGTCCCCTCTGCCAGATGCCAAACCTGGGCTACGACCTGCCAACTACAGGCACTCACTGACTGCTGGACAAGAGGCCTAACCAACCACCACGGGCTTCTCCAAAGGGAGGCAGGAAAGCCGGGCTCAAGGACCAAGGTGGGACATTAACCTTGAAATGAAGACAGAACATGTCTCAGAAAAGCTTGAGAGAAAGAGAGAAAAGCTTCAGTGAGTTTGTGCTAAAATTACCTAATTTTCTCACAGAAATAGGACAAGGGAGACACTGGATGATATTGCTCTTATCTCTGTCAAGTGACCTCATATTTCTTAGGGTACATTAAGTTCACACGAATTACTGACAATGTGGACATGGCACGTTCTGTCAACTGTCCTCCTGTCCTGGCCTTGCAGATTGTTTCGTGAGAAGTCAATCAGAAATCACTTCAACAAATTTAAGATGTTATATAATACATGCATAATACCATGACGATATACTTTTTTTTTTTCTGATGTAGATCCCTAATCCATATAACACATTATTTCTGGAACTTTAAAATTCCTTGAGTATCTTGCACCCTGAATTGCATGGGTTGTTTTAGCATTTACTAGATGGCACCTTAAAACTACACTATTATCAAGCCAGATACACACTGGAGAACAGTTAAGAAGAAACTAAACACTCAAACAACAAGTTATGTCTGAGGGAGAAAACAGGATTAATTGGAACTGGCAAGAACTGAGTGCTGGACGGCCCTCTTCTACTCTTCCACAGGAGTAGTGTTTTACTGCCACCTACAGGACAACAGTCGTTCCTTCATGGGAATTACAAAACTACTTCCATCTGCGAAAATCATTACAGGTCCAAAAGAAGGTTTACAGGTTGCTTCATTTCTGTTTTTTAACCAGGTCTTTAGACTTCTGATTTCGTAACCAGGATGGCAGTTACAGAAACAAAAATTCCAATTTCAGCCCTTCCCTATGTCACCATCTTCAAACATAGAAACAAGAACCTCTAACCCACGTTGGTGAATCAAAGACTAGGGAGAACTGAAATCCAGTTTCCATTTTCAAGATATGTTCCTCTTCACTTCTTGGTCTTTAGCCCAGGATGGGAGAGAGCCACTGGAACATAAATTGTTCCTACTTCCCAATACCAGCAGAAAGGGAAGGGGAAATTGTACTTTGAAAGGTCAAAGGAATATTTAATCAGCATGGTGCTAATAACAACTGATATTTTACTCTCTCAAATAAATAAGCCCCACTTTGGGAATTTTTCTGTTTTTTTTTTTTAATTATGCCTTTTGTCTCCATTCTTCTGCTGATTTAAAGATACTAATACTGGATGAGTTATGCCTTATAAATTAAGTTTTATGGTTTGAGGAGCCCTTGGTAATCCCATATGAATTAGCTAAATCACAATCCACACACCAACTCAGGTGGCTCTTTTACCTCCCTTTCCAAGGAGCCCCCTATACTTGACTTCTCAGGAACCTACCCTAATTCTTACCTTGCAGGCCCTATTGAGCACTTCTACAATCCTGAAAATGAGGGGGCACTGGGAAGGAGGAGCATAGAGAACACAGACAAAATCGGAACTGTTAACAATAAACATGAGGACTATTCATTTTCTAATTGTAACTGTGAATGCCTGTTCTCATTGCACTTTCTCTTCTTCCCCCTTTTTTTTTAAATTTTTTTTTCAACGTTTATTTATTTTTGGGACACAGAGAGACAGAGCATGAACGGGGGAGGGGCAGAGAGAGAGGGAGACACAGAATGGGAAACAGGCTCCAGGCTCTGAGCCATCAGCCCAGAGCCCGACGCGGGGCTCGAACTCACGGACCGCGAGATCGTGACCTGGCTGAAGTCGGACGCTTAACCGACTGCGCCACCCAGATGCTCCCCTCTTCTTCCCCTTCTTGTTGGTCCCCTCCATTGGATAATTTACTTTTGGATGTTTGATCACAGTGTGGTAGATGCTTAGCTGCACTTTGGGATCACCTGGTTGCTTTGTTTTGTTTTAATACTGATGCTTGAGTCCCACCTAGATGTTCAAATAAAACTGGTCTGAGGTAAAACTCAATCAGAAAAATTTTAAAGCTGATTCTAATATACAAGTGAAATGATGTACAGTTAAGGCTGAGAATCCCTGCTCTAAGCAACACATGAGTATTCCTACCCTTTTGGTTCTGTAACTGCCTAGTCAGCTCTTGGGGATAGGGGATGGGTGTGAGGAGACATTCAGGAATCTCAGGAATCCTAGAATTTAGAGGATTCTTGGTACACTAAGATTAAGAATCACTTTGAATTCTATTGCTGTAAGGACTTATGGTATTGGACACAAGTAAAATAAATTGGGACAGTCTCTTTGTAGATTGGCAGGCAGATTTTTTTTTTTTTTTTGAGGGAGGAGGAGGGAAGTGAGAGGAAGATACTTTATTTGCTCATATACATTAGAGGACTGTCAGACACTTTAAACAACTTAAGGAAAGGAACTAAATATCGACTGTGTATCCTAATCATTAAGCACAGTGGCTGGCTCATAACCGGTGCTCAAAAGTCATTTGCTGAATGAGCACATAAATGCACAATGTTATTAGTATACAGTGCATTTCATGGGTCCTCAGAGAGTTTAGAATAGAGGATAGTAGATGAGTTGATGGATAACATGCAAAAATTACAAAATGATAGCGTTATTAAATGTGAAAAAAGAAGAAAGCCTAAAAAGAAATGATGGGAGGTTATTTTAGCCACAGAGGGGGCGCTGAACAAGGAAACAGGAAGCAGGATGGGGCACACAGAGCGTGGCTTCTGAGAGAGCTTTCAGCCCACTGACAGCAGGGTGAGCTGGAAAGGTCTGATGGGGGTCAAAATAAGGAACACAAAATGCTATTTCTCCTGTAGAATTCCAGACAGATTTCTGGAAGGAAGATGCAGTGATAAAAAAAAAAAAAAATCCAGGCCTGTAGTAATAGGCTATTGATATGATTGTTTAGTTAAGGAAAGAGATAGTACAGTTAAGCCTTTAGATTCTATTTGAAATATGAATCAGAATCACACAAGCTGAAGAGGAAAAAAAGAAAAAAGTAAATACTACAATATAAATGTATTTCTTATTTCTCATGTAATGTGAATTTTTTTCTTTCTAAAAGCTGAACACTGAAGAAAATGGAGTAGGCAGGGATAAATCAATAATCTCTGAGATAAAAATTTCAACATCAAGCAAGTAGATAACATAAGCTCAGACACACACAAAGATTCTTTTAGAAATACTAAAGCCTACCAAAAAAGTCAGTTATATTTCAATAAAGCTGCCAAAGGGAAAAAAAACCACTGGAGTTTCCTGTAAGTCTATTCTGAATCACAGTGATGACAGAAACATTACACGTGTGAGTACAATGGAGGTTTCCCCAAAATAAGGGGAAAGGCTTCACTACTCCTGACACGTGGCAATTGTCACCCTGACCTTTAGGAAATAATTCACTCATCATTCTAATATGGCCAAATTATTACCACACGTGGTAGCAAAAGGTGGTGGTGACAGCAGTGGTAGTGGTAATCCAGAAATGGGGCTCTAAGGAACAAAACTTTTCTGAAGGAAAGTAAATGAGATCAAGAACAAGACAAGGATTTTGCTCTTGCCATTTTTTATTCAACAATGTGCTGGAAGGTCTATCCAGGGCAACAGGCAAGAAAAAGGAAAAGGCACCCAGATTGGAAAAGAAGTACTTATAGATGACATCATATATATATATATATATCATATATATATATATATATATATGATATATATATGTTATATGTATCATATATATATGTTTTATATATATGTTATATATATCATATATATGTTTTATATATATGTTATATATATCATATATATGTTTTATATATATGTTATATATATCATATATATGTTTTATATATGTTTTATATATATGTTATATATATATATCATATATGTTTTATATATGTTTTATATATATATATATAAACAGCTCACACACACACACACACACACACACACATATCAAAGCTAAAACTGACTTCAGCAAGGTTTCAGGATACAAGATAAATATAGAAAAATCACCATAATTTTAGATAATAGTAATGAAGAATCTAAAATGAAATTAAGAAAACAATTCCATTTACATTGCATCAAACAGAATACTTAGAAATATATTTAACAAAAAGAAGCACAAGACTTTTGTACACTGAAAACTACAAAACATTGTTTCAAGAAATTAAAGGGGCACCTGGGTGGCTCAGTTAAGTGTTGGACTTTGGCTCTGGTGATGATCTCATGGTTTGTGGGTTTGAGCCCCACGTCGAGCTCTGTACTGACAGCTTGGAGCCTGGAGCCTGCTTCAGATTCTGTGTCTCCCTCTCTTTTTCTGCCCCACCCCCACTTGCTCTCTCTCTCTGTTTCTCAAAAATGAATAAACCTAAAAAAAGGAAATTAAAGAAAACCTAAATAAATGGAAAAATATCCTGTGTTCATGAAATATCCTTTGTTCATGAACAAATGGATTCTAAAATTTATGTAAGACATGCAAAGGGACCACAACAGCCAAACAATCTTGGAAAAAAAAAAAAAAAAAAAACAAAGTTGGAGGACTCCCACTTCCTGATCTCAAAACTTAACTATAAAATTATAGTACTCAAGACAGTGTGGTACTGGCATGAGGACAGACAAAAATCAATGGAATAGAGTCAAGAAATAAAACCATGTGTCAATAGTCAACTGATTTTTGACAAGGATGCCAAGATCATTCAATTCAATGGAAAGAGAACAGTCTTTTCAACAAATGTAATCAGGAGTGTTGTGACAAAGAACCATAGACTGAGTGGCTTAAGTGGCAAAATTTTCCATGATTCTGGAGGCTAGAAGTCCAATGTGTCAGCATAGTTGGTGTCTTCTGAGGCCTCTCTCCTTGACTTGTAGATGGCTGTCTTCTCCCTGAGTGTTCACATGGTTGTCCCTCTGTGTACAACTGTGTCCTAACCTCCTCTCCCTACAGGGACACTAGTCCTACTGGATTAGGGTCCACCCTAATCACCTCATTCTAACTTCATTACCTCTTTAAAGACTCTATCTCCAAATACAGTCATCGTCTCAGGCACTGGGGGTTAAGATTTCACCACATGAATTATTTGGTGGGGGAGGATGACCGTAATACTGTATCTTGGCTCCATATACAGAAACAAATTCAAAATGGACCAAAGACCCGAATGTAAGAGTTGCAATGATAAAAACCTTAGATGAAGAAATTTTGGGCAGTTGAGAAGATGGAGGAGTAGGAGGATCCTGAACTCATCCCATCCCACATTTTCAACTGGGTATCACTCACATTCAAACTGATAAACTGGAGAGTGATCCAAAGACTGGGAGAATAAATAAACTCTATGACCAAATAAAGAGAAGAGGCTGTGTGGTAGGGTCCCCTCCCTAAGGAGAGAGGGAAAAAAAGGGAGCGAAAACTTCAAGGTAACCTGGCTATACGCCTACATGACAACATCCCTCATGACCTTGTAAACGGAGGTGACTTGATCAGACTGCATGTTTATGTGTGTTACTGTATATGGGAGACAAAGAAATAGAAAATAAAAAAAAAAAAAAACATGCCATGTGATGTTGGGTGCTCAGTTGTTTGGGTATGAACCCGACTGAGCAGTGCCGGCAGGAATAAAAGTTGCTTCTTGGAAATTAAAAGCCTTGGTGTTACAACTCTGTGCAAGAATCCTGCTACACTGCTTGGGGACTCTTCTGAGATTCGGAGATGGTGCGCTTTCACCTCCTTTGCCACCAAAGTACGAGCCTTGGAGTGCCAGGAAAAGCAACCTTGCCTGGTGCCAGTGAACTACTTGATCCATAGGAGATTAGTCTGTCCCAGTGAGCTGGGGGCAAGGGCCCCATGTGTGTTAATGGAACCCTTAAGGCCCAGGAACCAGCGTAAGGAGTGCCATCCATCAGACTGGTAAGAACCGAGGTTCGTTTTGGCAGACCTGCCCCTAAGAGGCAGAAGGGGAACCTGATCACCTCCCAGAATTGCCCTAGTAATTTCACAAGGGACGAGGAATGAAGCTGCAACTCTAAGGCGCTGAATGTAGGGCGTTGGGCTGGAGTCATGTGAATGAGATGGGCAACAGGAAGGTTCTGACCTGACCAAAGGCCAAAGCAAGTGTTGAGTCCCAATCCCCGGTTCTGTGGTGACCTCATATGGCTTAAGGTGGTGTCAGACTTCCTTGGGAGTCTGACCTGGGTCAGGGATTGAAACTGAACCCGCCAAAGCTAAGAGGCGCCTGAAATATCTCCAAGAGGTGAGTGGCTGGAAACGGGCAAAGTGAGTGTATGTCCTCTCCAAACTAGTCCCCCCTCCTTCCTTTGTTTCCCCCCTCATGTGCGTGAAAGTCCTCTGTTAGGGGGAGGAAATGGGTGGAAAGCAGAGTAAACCGACTCCCCTAGAGTGTATGTTGAGAAATTTCAAAAAAGGGATATTCAGGAAATTATGGTGTGAAATTAACTCCTGAAAAGCTCCAGACATCCTGTGAAATTGGCCATCATTTGGGGTGGGCTGGTCCTCTGAGGGCTCACTTGATAAGGAACTAGTTGGCCGAGTGTTCAGGGTCATTGCAGGGGACCCAGGCCACCCTGACCAATTTCCTTATATTGACTGTTGGCAAGACCTGGTCCTATCCTGGCCTCCTTGGTTAAAAGTCTACATTGAAGAGAGCCGTAAGTTATAACGGCTTCCTCCAAATACTAGCCAGAAATTAAAAAGCCCATACTGTCGGGAAAATCTGAAGAAACCCCACCACCATATGACCCACTGTACCCCTCACTGCCACCTGTGCCCCAGCAGCCCTAACTGCAGAAATCTCATCAGAGTCTGCCCCCAGCCCCAAGGCCTCACCATCCCTAGCACCACCGGCCTCCCTGAATGTGACGGACACCCCAGGACCAGCCTCCCGAAATGTGACTGACTCCCCCGGACCACCAGTCTGACCCCACATATGTCTCCTGAATGACAACTAAAGGATCAGGCCAGCAGAGGCAGCCCCTCTCTGCAGCCACACTGGAGAGCCCTACAGATGTCACTGAGGGCAACCAGGGGACCCATCTATTATGATCAGGAAGGCCAGATCCAAGGAGGCCAACGTGTTTTTATGTGCCAACCCTTTACCACTATGGACCTCCTGAATTGGAAGCACCATACCACCTCCTACACGGAGAAGCCCTAGGCTGCGGTTGACCTAATGCAGTTCAAACCAACAAACCTACCTGGACAGACTGCTGCCAACTTCTTCTGATCCTCTTCAGTACAGAGGAGCATTGTCGAGTTACTCAGGCAGCCTTAAAATGCTTAGAGGAAAATGCCCCCCGGCTGGGACACTAGACCCTCAGACCTATGCTCGGGCTCACTTCCCTGGGGAGGACCCTAAATGGGACCCAAATGACTCAAGTATAGGTGGAGGGTTTGCAAGGACTGAGTGATATCAAGAAGCCCTTCTAAATGGCATAAATAAAGGGGAGGGGGAAGGCCATAAAATATGAGTAAAACATCAGAAGTGCTCCAAGGACCCAAGGAAAGCCTGAGCCAATTTTATGAGAGATTGTATGAGGCATTTCATCTCTACATTCCCTTTGATCCGGAAGCACCCACCAACCAGCAGATGATTAATGCAGCTTTGGTAGGTCAGGCCCAGGGAGACACTCAGCACAAGCTGCAAAAACTAGATTTCACCGGCATGAATACCAGTCAGTAGCTGGAAGTATCAACCCAGGTGTTTGTTGACCGTGATCAGGCGGCACGGAAGGAAGAACGCCAAAGGATGCAAAAATAGGCAGATTTGTTAGCTGCCCCTTGCTGGAGCAGTCGAAACACCCCCAGAAGAGGGCCCTGCAGGAAAAGGGCCAAGGCCAGAAAGGGGAACGGCAGGGAGGAGGGTCAAAAATAGGCCCAAAATAGGATGGAATCAGTGTGCTTTCTGCCGTCAGGAGGGCCACTGGAAAAGTCAATGTCCCCGGAGGCCAGACAATTCTCAGCAAGGTTCCAAGCAGAAAAAAAGAGGCCATGTGGTCCAGGGCAGGTTACCAACCGGCCCCACAGTCTCATGGGGTCCCCAAAAACAATTTTGTGGGGCTAGCCACCATGGAGAACTACGAAGAGGACTAGGACAGACTGGGGTCTATTTAGTTCGGCCCCCAGGAGCCCACGGTCCGAATGAATGTGGGGGGCCGACCCACTGACTTTACGGTCGATACTACAGCAGAACACTCAGTAGTGACCTGACCCGTGGGCGCCCTCTCACAGACACAAGCACCATCATGGGGGCCACAGGCAGTCAGACACAATGCCCCTTCTTATTGCCCCAGCGATGCAATTTAGGTGGCCATGAAGTCATCCATGAATTCCTGTACTTCCCTGACTGCCCTGTGGCCCTAATGGGCCATGACCTATTGGGAAAGCTGTAGGCCCAGATAACTTTCAGCTCTCGGGAACAGGCTGCTCTGACCCCATGGAAACCAGAAACAAAGATTATGATTCTCACGATGATTCCCCAAGGGGAGGAGTGGCGCCTCTATAATCTCAAGGAAAAACCACAGCCAGTGTCTGAGCTTCCCATTAAGGTCCTAGGGGTGTGGGCTGAAGACGGCCCACCAGGACTGGCCTGAAACATACCCCCTGTGGTTGTAGAATTAAAGCCCAGGGCAGAGCCCAGACGCCAGAGACAACATTTCATCCCTTACAAGGCACAGGTCGGGATCCAGAAACAGCTGGAGAGACTTTTAAAGTGTGGGATCCTCTGGCCTTGCCAGTCGCCTTGGAACACGCCCCTCTTGCCTGTCCAAAAACCAGGCACAGACAACTACCGGCTGGCTCAGGACCTGCAAGCAATAAACCAGGTAACTGTCACCATACACCCAGTGGTCCCGAACCACTATACACTTTTGGGGCTCATTCCTGCTGAAGCCACCTTTTTCACCTGTTTGGACCTTAAGGATGCCTTTTTCTGCATCCGCCTGGCCCCCAGCAAAGCCAACTGACCTTTGCCTTCCAATGGAAGGATCCTGAAAATGGTGACAAGGGCCAATTAACTTGGACCAGGTGGCCTCAGGGGTTCAAACCCACCCCCCCAACCATTTTTGGCAGTGACTTAAAAGCCTTCGTGGTGGATCAATACAACTGTGTCCTGCTTCAGCACAGGGATGACGTGGTGCCAGCTGGGAGGTCCCAGGAGGGCTTCATGGAAGGAACTCAGCAGCTCCTTACCCTCCTATGGAAAACCGGTTACAAGGTCTTAAGAAAAAAGGCCCAGATCTGTCAGGAAAAGGTGAAGTATCTTGGCTTCCACCTGTATCGGGGTAGCGCAACCCAGGCCAGAGAGGAAGCAGGCTGTTTGCCAGCTCAAAACCTGACGCCAGATTTGAGAGTTTCTTGGGGCTGTAGGTTTCTGTAGGATCTGCATACCTAACTTTTCAGTCCTGGCAAAACCCCTCTATGACACTACAAAAGGGGGAAGAGAGGGAGCCCCTGATGTGGGAATCAGTACAGCAGAAGGCCTTCGAGGAACTAAAGCAAGCCCTTACTAATGCGCCTGGTTTAGGGCTCCCAGACATGACCAAGCCTTTCTCTCTGTATGTCCATGAGTGCATTGGACTCCCTGGGCTTGACCTAACTCAGATATTGGGGTCATGGCATTGCACAGTGATATACCTCTCCAAGAAACTTGACTCTGCGGCCCACGGCTGCCCCCCCCCCCCCCCGCCCCGCCGCCTATAGACACTAGCAGCCACGGCCCTCATAGTGTCTGAGGCTGACAAGTTAACTATGGGACAGGAATTGAGAGTCCGAGTGCCACATTCAGTATTGACATTAATGGGATACAAGGGACAGTCCTGGCTAACCAACGCCAAGATGGTCAGATATCAGGGAATGCTATGGGAGAACCCACGCATCCACCTGGAAGTAATGCCGACCCTGAACCCTGCAACTCTATTGGCTGTTGGGCCAGGCCAGCCAGACCATGACTGTATTGAAGTCACGGAAGAGGTGTTCGCCAGCTGACCAGACTTGAGGGATCAGCCCCTCAGAGACTCTGACACTGAATATTTCACTGATGGTAGCAGTTCTGTAAAAAGGGGAGAGCGTCTTGCAGGTTATTCCGTGGTGATACTGAACTCTGTCATTAAAGCAGAGCCCCTGCCGAAGGGGACTTTGGCACAAAAGGCAGAGCTAATTGCTTTAACCCGAGCCCTGCAACTGATGGCAGGGATACGTGTTAATATATACACAGACTCTACATATGCCTTCACCACCCTCCACGTACGTGGGGCCTTATACAAAGGGGAGGGTCTAATAAACTCCGGAGAAAAGGACATAAAATATGGTGAGGAAATCCTTGAACTCTGAGATGCTGTGGGCCCCTAAAAGTGTGGCAGTCATGTATTGCCGGGGACATCAAAGGGGAGACACCATGGCTGCATGGGGAAACCGAAAGGCAGACCAAGAGGCAAAGCTAGCAGCTTCCGAAGGAGTAACAAAATCAGCGGTCTTAACCACCACACTGTTCCGTAACCCACTGACAGAATGGGACCCTAATTACTCACACCATGAAAGTACTTGGGGGGCGCCTGGGTGGCGCAGTCGGTTAAGCGTCCGACTTCAGCCAGGTCACGATCTCGCGGTCAGTGAGTTCGAGCCCCGCGTCAGGCTCTGGGCTGATGGCTCGGAGCCTGGAGCCTGTTTCCGATTCTGTGTCTCCCTCTCTCTCTGCCCCTCCCCCGCTCATGCTCTGTCTCTCTCTGTCCCAAAAATAAATAAAAAACGTTGAAAAAAAAAAAAGTACTTGGTTTAAGACTGAAAATGGAAACTACTTCCCAGGTGGACAATGGAAATCTGAAGACGGCTGAGTGACAATTCCTGAGGCCCTGGCTCCAGCCTTTGTCAAGCAGTTCCATCAGGAGACTGCTATTGGCCGCACAGCCCCTGAAACAATGTTAGGCCGATATTTCTACATCCCTCGACTCCAGCATAGCTCCGGTGGTATGTGAGCAGTGTGAAACCCACACCCGGAATAACCCATGTCAGGGACGCAAGGCTGCTCCTGGGGTGCAGAGTGTCGGGGGAGCCCCATTGGAAAATGTGATGGTGGACTTCACTGAGCTACCCCGGGCTTGGGGCTGTAAATATCTGTTGGTCTTTGTATATACTTTCTCAGGCTGGGTGGAAGCCTTCCCTACTTGCACAGAAAACGCACATGAAGTGGCCTGAATTCTTCTAAAGAAAATCATCCCACAATCTGGGATCCCCATCACTATGGGTTCAGACAACGGGCCAGCGTTCAAGGCTGAGGTCGTGCAGCTGGTGGCAACAGGGCTAAAGATCACCTGGAAGTTATACTCGACATACCGACCCCAGAGCTCCGGGAAGGCGGGACAAATGAACAGAACCTTGCAGCTACAATTAAGTAAACTGTGCCAAGAAACCCACCTGCACTGGGACCAGGTGTTTCCAATAGCCTTGTTTAGAATCAGATGCAGCCCCCATAAGCAAATAGGGGTTTCCCCTTATGAAATCCTTTATGGGTGCCCTTCACCAATTATTAAGGAGGTAAGGGGGGATTTAAATGAGATAGGCAATTTAACCCTAAGGCAACAGAGCTCTGGGCTCTACTCTAACTGCCCTACACCTATGGGTTAAAGAGCAATGGCCTGTGAGTCTGACCACAGATGCTCACTCCTTTGAGCCAGGAGATGCTGTATGGGTAAAGGAGTGGAATGTTCAACCACTCAAACCCCTTTGGAGGGGCCTGTTCACTGTCATTTTGTTCACCCCTACTGCAGTAAATGTAGCCGAGGTGGGTCCCTGGATTCACCACAGCAGAGTGAAGCCGGCATCCTGGGACTGGGAGTGCATTCCTGATCCATCCACGCAGTGTAAGGTGACCATACGAAGAAGCAATCTGCAACGCCAGAGACTCCGGCAGGGGACCACTGCCCTGCATTAGTCACTCCAGAAGCTGACCAATCTACGCACGACAGAAGCTTGAGGAATCGCCGGTCCAGTGAAATAAATAAATTGTCCTTATTTCCTATATCTGCCTTCTTACTGTGATGCACTGTCACCCCTTGTTTCTCACTATTATTGCAACTTTTCCCCCTACTTTTTGCTATTGGGTTGGCAGAGGTTGCCCCAGTCAGCTGGAAATGTGGCGAGAGGTTTCTGTTAGCAGCCACTTTCACCCACTTATGTGACCCATGTATTCGCATAACCAGGTCAGGCCAAGGAGTCACTTGGACCTTACTGTACCATACCCATTTCTCATGGCAGGGAAGGACCGTGGGGACATGCATACACAATGAGTCCACCTATTCCATCTGCCACTGGGGAAGTCACAATACTCCCCAAATGAAGATTGGTTACAAGTCTGACCTTCTCGGGAGGTGGGGGGAGTCTTGGTTCACCATCATTAACCCAGAAGACTACAAATGGCAATGGGGCACCCGAATTGACATCCGAATCTATGGGCGAGGCAGACCCAAGGACTGTGCTATATTTCAAGACGGTTACCACACCACCCATACGACCACATCCCATCAAGTCTTCCACTCCTTCTGTAAGGGAATAAGAAGTAGTCCCCTCCCATTTCAGTCCCAGCAAGGAACTTGTTTCTAGTCTGGGCAGAGATTACAGCCCAGACCCTAAAGATCTCTTCATGCTATGTATGTGGGGGAACCAGCATGGGGGAACAATGGCCATGGGAGGCCAAGGGATTAGATCCCCTCAAGCCTTATAATGGAACAAAATATCCCAGCTCTACTACCGGGGTTTGGCTCCTCAAAACCTCAGTCATTGGGAAGAACTGTCTTGCCCGATGGGGAAAAAAATTTCACCATCCCTGTTGGATGCCTAGGCCAAAGGTTTTTTTTTTTTTTTTTTTAATTTTTTTTTTTCAACGTTTATTTATTTTTGGGACAGAGAGAGACAGAGCATGAACGGGGGAGGGGCAGAGAGAGAGAGAGACACAGAATCGGAAACAGGCTCCAGGCTCTGAGCCATCAGCCCAGAGCCTGATGCAGGGCTCGAACTCATGGACCGCGAGATCGTGACCTGGCTGAAGTCGGACGCTTAACCGACTGCGCCACCCAGGCACCCCTAGGCCAAAGGTTTTATAATTCGACCACCTGGGAAACCCAAGGGTGGGGGTCCCTGGGTCACCTTGAGCCAGACCCTCGCCCCTTGTTTAACTTCTCTCATCTCCAAGAGGACTGGGACAACACTGATGCAGCCATCAAATGGCAGGCCCCAGGTAGACTATACTGGGTATGTGGGAGAACAGCCTATACAGTACTTTCCTTAGGCTGGCCAGGGTCATGAGTGCTGGGGACTATCCATCCATCTTTATTCCTACTCCCACTTGCAAGGGGAGAACATCTGGGAGTTCAAATATATGGAGATAGAGAGGCTCAAAAAAAGCGGCATGCCTTGAAAATTGGCAAATGGAAAGATAATGAATGGCCTCCTGAGCATATAATCCATTATTATGGCCCTGCCACCTGGGCAGAGGGTGGGTCCTGGGGCTACCGCACTCCCATTTACATGCTAAACCACATAGTCAGACTGCAAGCAGTTGTAGAAATTATAACCAATGAAACTGACAGAGCTCTTAATAGTCAAGCAACAAACCAAAATGTGCAATGCCATTTATCAAAATCGCTTGGCCTTAGATTACCTGCTTGCTTCTGAGGGAGGTGTTTGTGGAAAATTTAACCTGAGCAACTGCTGCCTACAGATAGATGATGAGGGAAAAGTCATAGAGGAGATCACAGATCAAAAGAGGAAGGTTATTCATGTCCAGTCCAGACTTGGAAAGGTGAAAACCCCGGGGAGTTATTTGGGATGGTTTTCAACTCTTGGGGGGATTCAAAACCCTCATAGGAATTATCCTCCTAATTTTGGGAGGGTGCTTGATCTTACCCTGCTTAGCTCCCTTGAGTGTGCAGTCTGTCTCCAGTCTCATTGAGGCTATGGTTGAGAGAAAAACAGCCGCTCATGTAATGAGGTTATGGAAATATAAAAAGAAAAGATGCATGGTATGGCCTCAATCTTTTTGTATTTGTTGAGGCCTATTTTGTGACCTAATATGTGATCTCTTCTGGTGAATATTCCATGTGCACTTGAAAACAATGTATTCTACTTTTTTAGGATGGAATGTTATGAATCTATCTGTTAAGTCCATTGGGTCCAGTGTGTCATTCAAAGCCACTAGTTTTTGCACATGCACAAGTGAGCGGGGGAGGGGCACAGAGAGAGGGAGATTATCCCAAGCAGGCTCTCCACACTTAGCACGGAGCCTGATGCGGAGCTCCATCTCACCACCATGAGTCGTGACCTGAGCCGAAATCAAGAGTCGGACGCTTAACCAACTAAGCCACCCGGGTGCCCTGCATGTTCATTATTTCTTAGTGAAAGAGGTCACTACAACAGTCCAAGTTAAAGGGTGTGGCAGCCTAACTACCAAAGTGGGAAGATTCTAAAAATCCTTAAGAAGTAGAATCAACAGGAGTTGATGACTCAGTAGATGTTGGGGATTAAGAAGAGAAGAGCATTAAGGATAACTTCAGGTTTCTGCTTTGAGCAGCTGGGTAGTACCTTCACTTAGGTGAAGGTTACTGGAGGAGGCACAGGTCTGGGAGGGCATATCAGTTCAGTTTTGGCTTTTAGATTTGATGTGCCTCTGAAACATCCAAACAGAAATGGTAAGTCCAAGCCAAATATTTGGATCTGGGATAAATATAAAGATGAGAGTGAACATTTATAGATGAAACCAGGGGAGCGAACAAGATCAGCAAGGAAGAAGCACCAAGTGTGTTCTTAGAGGCCGGAACCCTGTGGAACTCCAAGTTAATGACTAGAGGGGAGAAAGGACTGAGCAGAAGTAAAATGAGAGGAAGGCGAGAGGGAGATTAAAAAAAAAAAAAAAAAAAAAAAAAGACAGAAGCCAAGGGAGAGCATTTCAGAAAAAGGGAAGTGTTATGTCTTTATGAGGTTTTGATAACTGTTGAAGATTCAAGGAAGATAAAAATGGAAACAGGTCCACTGATTTTGTTAGTTACTTCATAAAAAAAGCTTCAATAGAATGGTAAGGAAAAAAGACCATAGTGGAGAGGCTGAAAAGCCAAAAACATCAGATATGTTTCAGAACTTTTACATAATATAAAAAGCTCATCTAAGCCAGGCGCATTCTTCTAAAATTTAGCCAGCAGCAACTGGCTTCCCTAAAAAAATAAAAAAATAAATAGATGTTCCCAAATGAAAGAACATTGGACTCTTCAAAACTGCCTGAAGAGCTCTGTTTGTTTATTTACAGTGAAACAAATTGGTATAATGATTACTTTTTCATCTGCTTTTACAACTTGCTTTTGCTGTCCATTAAAGCACATACTTAGAATACAGAGAAAATGTACTCTCATATTGCTAGTAGAAAGCAATTTTGCAATATGCATCAAAAATTCAAATGTGATCCAGCACATGTAATAGTCTGACCCAGTAACTACATTCCTCAAAGTTTATCCAAAAGATACTGCATACTAAATAAGTATTCAAAGATGGCAATTTAGGGATGTGTGTCTAACAGGAAAAGTCTAGAAACAACTTAAACATCCATAAAAATTAAATACAAAATCGATTAAGTAAAATCATGGTATACACAATAAGACACTAATCAGTTATCAAAAAACCTAAGGCAGCTCTATGCACAATAATAGTACCTGGGTGCAGGATCATACTCACAAGTTTCCAGGCACCAATCATATACTAACTCATTAAACTCTAACAATCCTATGAGAAAGATGTTACTACTATCTCCATTTTAAGGATAGGGAAACTGTAATTTATCTAAGACTGCTAGATAAATTGTGGGAGATGGGATCTGAACTCAAGCAGTCTGATTCCAGCATCCATGCTTTTAACCACTACATGTCTATAGTGACAAAGAAGATAGTCATCATATATTATTAAATGAAAGAGTCTTGTTCATCAGCAATTTTTGAAAGAAAACAGATGTTCATCCTTTTACATTGTTCTGGATTTACCTCTCAGTTCCCATCATCTTAACTGTAATCCTCAAACCTGTGTTAAAAAATCTGTATGCACATATACATATATATGTATGTAGATAGGTAATGCATGCTTACATATTCATAGATGAAAGCATGGAAGGAAGATCTTACACTGAACTTTTATTATGGTTACCTCTAGGGATGGAATCATGAATGGATTTTCTTTATCTCTATGTTTATATGCACACATAAGACATCAAATGAACCATTGTCTGAATGCAAAGAACCTATTCTGATAAAAGATTCTCAGCCAACATGAACTGGCTAAGATTAATTCTGATTGATCACGTCTAATCTATTACAACGTACTATACGCTGTGATTATTGAACGTTTCATCTGATAAATTAAATTTGGGGGAATATATCTAACCTACCTAATGGACACTGCCAATATCCTAAATGATCTGATGATGCTGTGTACTATAGTGAATCATTCTTTTAGCTCAAAGCCTTTCTATGAAGACTATTTCTAACCCAAAAGAAAGCAGCTCCCATTCAGAAAGTAGGTGCCTTTAAACCATACTGAGCAACAGAGACCATCACCTATAATTATGCTGCTTAAAAATATTATAAATTCAGCTTTTCCATTACTAAGCCAAAAGACTTTAGGCACCCTGGGGTCTTGGCTCCCTCAGTTATCAGCTGCGGGAGAGAATTATACAGTTTTCTCTGGTTAACACAATTCACAATTCTCTTACAAATAACACCTGGATATTTAATGTGCTAATGGATAACTTATGTTGCGCTCATAAGCACTTTGAACTGTCCCTAAGTTTGTTTTATTTAATATAAACAAATATACATTATTTTATATGGCTTCTTAGATTAGAAGCTAAAAGTTAGTCACTGTCATATATGTTTGGGATATTCTTTTTCCAGGTGGAAAAAGATCTGGTCCCGGCAATTAGATCAATTTGGTACACTTCAATTCAGCCTATATATACTGTCTCTAAGACAGCTCCAAGATTCATACAAGGAAGGGATGTAAATATGGGCCACTAGTGGGAAAGCTCTCCTTTTTACCTTCTCTAACTAGGCAAGTTCTCCAAGATGACACTAGATGAACATCCACGTATTGTTACAGAAGATACAAAAACCTTTCTGCCCTGTGGCCAGAGAATGTCCTCTGCACAGGTGACATCAGGTTAACATGGACAAAAATAAATGAAAATAATGCAATCAAACCAAAAGAACCTGCTAATCAGGAAGATAACTGACCAGGCAGATACACTGCTGACACAGAGTATAGGTCAAATATACTTATTGGAGGAAATCCTGGGTGACCCCCAAAAGACAGAGTAAGTGTGTGCTAAGAGCACCAGTAAAGAAGAGTCAGCAAAATAATGAAGAAAGGCATTTTGGGAAAGATATAATATCTGAGGCTTAAAAACAAATTAGACAAGATAGAACAAATCATAACTTTGTTGGACTCCCTTACACTTGCTTTACAGCTAAGTATTGTTTGTTGTCTGAATTACATAAAACTTTGACTGCTTGGGCATTCTAAAAGTCTTATCCCAGCCCTATACCGAAAGTTCTTAAGAAGTTTTTGGTTTTGATTTGTCCTAACGACAAAAAACAAATAAAAAAAATTAGAGGTAGAGATCCATGACTTCATTAAAAGACACATGCAAATATGTTTTTGTTATTTTATTAAAAACATTTTTTTAATGTATATTTATTTTTGAGAGAGAGAGTAAGTGAGCAAGCAGAGGGTTAGAAAGAGAGGGAGACAGAGGATCCAAAGTGGGCTTGGTGCGGACAGCAGACAGCCCAACGAGGGGCTTGAACCCATGAACTGTGAGATCACGGCCCAAGCTGAAGTCAGACACTTACCTGACTGAGCCACGCAGGTGCCCCGTTTTTGTTATTTTATTGGAGAAATTTTAAATATTTTCCTAACTTCCAAAATAACTAGTATAAGAATTGTTCATATCTAAACTCAAAACTCAAAATAACTTTAGTATAAGAATTGTTCGTAACTAAACTCATTATTGAATGAACAATTTAAAGTACAATTTATGAACTTCACAAAAAACAGATGTTTAACAGAATAGGAGGTGAGGAGAGTACCCCACTTCTTGATGTACACAAGACCCATATTATGTCACGTCTTTGTTTTGGGTCAAGGTATTTAAGTACGTTAATAAAATATCCAGTGGCTCTCCGAAGACTTCAAGTCATTATCTTTTGGAAAATTTGGAAGAATGATGGGGAAGCTAGAAACAAATTCTGAGTTACCCTGTGAATATAACTGTAATCACAATAATGACAGCTAACATTTATTAGGCAATAAAATGTTCTAGACACTATATTAAGGATTTTTATATATCATCATATTTAATTCTTACAATAATCCCATAAATTAGTGTCTATTATTATCTCAAAACTCAGGGTCTGTGCACTTACAGCATTTTGCCCAAGGTCGTACACCAGAGGTGAAATTAGATCCAAATCTGTCCAAGTCCAGGGTCTGGAATTTTAACAACTATGCTTTATGGGGAAAGGGTGAGTCTGCATTTTTTTTTTTTTTTTTTTAATAAATAAGGCAATTTTCGCTTTCAGTAACAGAATGTCATCTCTGACGGAAGGACAAAAACTGACTGACTGGATTACTTTCAGCAACTCTGCAGCAAATGTCTTGCTATTACCACACTGTTAAAGCTGCACGGATATGTTGATATAAAATCCAACAAGGTAATTATAATTGAATTCTAAAGTGCTTATAAGTTTCTAGCTCTCAGAGAAAGAGGTGCAAATTGAAATGTAGCAGTTTCTTTTTTAGTCAGTATATTATAAAAGCTTGCTAATAACTCAATTCTATGTTTAGGTACCTCCAGGGATATTATCATGGTAAGAAATATTTTAAGAAAAAGGCTGGCATCATTTTGACAGAAAACAGGTTTTAAATTTTTCTCTTACATCATCCAACTCATATGAATGAAAACAACTTTATATGTTACTGGAAGGAGTGCTAGGATAGTAAAATTAAATAGATTATAAGAAAAACAAAGACACAAACTCTAAATAAACAACAAAGGAGAGAATCAGAGTTCCTCACAAAAGTCTTCTGTTGTGTTCAAGAATCTAGAATGAGTCAAAGGCTATACATTTGAATTATGCCCAATTTAAAGATAAAAACAGACTTACCTTTAGGAGAGCCAAGGCTACATGAAAGATAATATTCAAACCCTGAAATAGAAAAAGAGAGTCCAAATCAATACTGCCACATCTACCACTATTTTATTAAGTTTCCCCAAGACTTCCATGCATCTCTAATAAAATCCCTAATTGCTTTTATCTTCACATACAATAATAATTAAACAATGAGATTTTTTTTTTTTGAAAGGTATTTTCCTTCTCTGAGGCTTACTGCACATTTTTGGTGCCATTTAATTAACATTCACATAAAATGGTTATTTTTACAGTAAATTATTTTCCTTCAATCCTTCAATAAATTATTCAATACATTATTTTTCCTTCAATTTCTGGATTATCTGCATGGGTCTAAGGCTTGTGAAAGTCAAGTTCTTTGATCAAGATGGCAGTGATGCAGAAGTCTAAACTTATTCCATGGAATTCCTAAGTCCCAGTATATACATCTTGGTGAGGTAAAAGGCCAGCAGCAGACAAAACAAAACAAAACAAAACAATGTTGCTGATAACTGGGACGGGTTGTATGGGAGGAGCTGTAAGCATCTCGCTGGATTTCCACCACTGTTCTTACTGCTTTAGTTCTTGTTTGCTTTCAAGTAGTATTCGTGCAACTAGAGGTGTAATTAGGGGCTATCCGCTAGACTTCCTTTTCCTTTTTTCCCCCCTGAAACCCAAAGCAACATCTCTTTAGGAAGAAACAAATTAAACACCTCGTTAAGAAGTCTTATTGGAGCTGAATTCTGAGCTCTGAGCTCAGCCCAGGGGCTCTGAAGTGATGTTGAGATGTTAAATTCAAAAATACAGGACATCTTAAATGCTCAAGATGACAATCAGAAACAAAGTTGCCATGAAATATGCCATTTCCTCCCATGGAAGTCACCATACAGGAGAAGAAAGATCTTTCAGGTATGAGTTGACATCTCCCATGAGTCCAGGGTCTGTCTTTGTGCCTTCATCTTGGTCACAAATACAGTCTATCTGCCTTTTAGATATGGCATTGTACCAGATGTGTTACACAAAGAACTACTATACCAGATGTATTATGCAAAGAAATTTTTTTTTTAAAGTTTATTTATTCATTTGAGAGAGAGAGAGAGCGAGAGAGAGAGAGATGCACAGAGAGAGAGGGAGAGACAGAATCCCAAGCAGGCTCTGCAATGTCAGCACAGAGCCTGTCATGGGGCTCGACCTCACGAATGAGGAGATCATGGCCTGGGCCAGAACCAAGAGTCTGACAATTCATCCGACTGAGCCACCCCGGTACCCCTACACAAAGAACTTCTAATAAACCATCATTTTCCTATGTCCAAAATCAGAAGCGAGGATTAAAACTAGATACTTAGAGTGAAGCCCTATTATAATTTACTTAACTTTCATAGTGAACTACCCAAAATATGATTTAATGGTATAAGGGGTGAATGATTAATACGAAATATTTGGTTCGAGGTCTGGGGTTTACTCTGTTAATTCTTTAAGAACTAAAAGCAGCAGGAAGTATAACCAGGCCAGAAGACAAAAGCAAATCATCACAGTTCATTATCACACCAAGCAATGATTCTGGACTTGATCACAATTTATCAATTAGAAAAAAGGAGACTATTGTAGATCAAAAAACCTGGGTTATAATGAAGCAAAATTTGCTTTCCTAATCGAAATTTGTTTTTTAATCTCTTAAAAAAATTTTAATATAATTTATTGTCAAATTGGCTTACATACAACACCCAGTGCTCATCCCAACAAGTGCCCTCCTCCCTGCCCATCGCCCTCTTTCCCCTCTCCCCCACCCCCATCCACCCTCAGTTCGTTTTCTGTATTTAAGAGTCTCTTACGGTTTGTCTCCTTCCCTCTCTGTTTGTAACTTTTTTCCCCCTTCGCTACCCCATGGTCTTCTGTTAAGTTTCTCAAGATCCACATGTGAGTGAAAACATATGGTATCTCTCTCTGCCTGACTTATTTCACTTAACATAACACCCTCCAGTTCCATCCACGTTGCTGCAAATGGCAGGATTTCATTCCTTCTCATTGCCAAGCAGTATTCCATTGTACATACGTAAATCTGGGCCCTCACCCATTAACTGCTGTGCGCTGTTGCCAAAACGCACAGGCCAAGCCTGCTGCCCTGCTCTTTCCCCTCCACCCCACATCACAGCTGCTCGCCAGTGGTGAATTCTCACAACCCCAGTGCTTACCAGCCTGCCGTAGGACTAAGTCCACTATGTCTCTGGATCTTGTTCTCCTAGTCACTGCTTAAAATGTAAGCCCCTCTTGTCTCCAGTTCTCTAATCCTTATAATGCTCTGTTTTTTTCCTCCTAAGTTGGTCTCCCACCCCTCCTCTCCCTCCCAAATCCCTTCAGGGTACACCTTGGAGACTCCACATTCAACCGACTTCGCTATATTCTCAACCCCCTTGCTTTCGCAGGAATGGTAAAATCTCACAGATTCTCATAACAACCTGTATTATGATTCTCACTTTTCAGAATGTGAACTTGACTAGCCTAAGCTTATATATGGATTTAGCAGAAGCCCACGATCATCCCCCGCCTCTTAATGTCTAGTTTAAGGGCATTTTTACCACTCTGTGCTGGCATGACATACATAATACGTGCTTATTTGAGGACCAGAGGACTAAACTATACTAGCTATCCTAAAATTGCTGAGATTTATTCTTTTCCCAAGGGACCCAAGTAGATCAATTTATTATCTCAAAGTCAAACTACTGGATAATAACTGAGCTGTGAAAAACACTAAGAACTTAGACATTTTTTTTAAAAAAGTTAAAGACCTCTAGAGAGCCAAAACAGCTCTAACACCACAAAAATGTATTCAAATTTTTATTTCATATGCACTTTGAATTCGTTTGGTGATACGACTGTAGAGTTTATGGGTATCAGAAGTAGCCAGCTAAAGGACAAAGTGCATGGTAGATGGGATTAGAGACAAATAGCCTATAGAGACAGGTGTCAGAATTAAAATATTAGATCTGACAGAAATACAAGATACGTTTTTAAAAAAACTATTCAAATGTATAGTTGTCTGGGCCCATTTAGTGGAACCAATAATCCTACAGTTTACCTTAGTTCATGATGATAATCCAATAGTATTAATGAATGCTTCCATGTTCAAAATATTGTACTTAAGAAGGAAGCATAGCATGTGTTAAATGAAAAGTAAGTAATGTTTAGTTTGGGAAACTAAAGCGGTCCCTTTCAGTTACCAGAAACAATTTATATAGGGAAACTCTCTAAACCAGTTTAAGGTACTCCTGCATCTGCCATCCATAAAACATCCATAAAACAGACAGAAGTAAACACTTCACAAGCCTTAAACTAAAGTAGAAGAGTGTGGTCACACTGTGCAAACAGGATACAGCATTTGGTCGGTTTAAAATTACAGCACCACATATAGGTTGGCTTTGAGATGACAATGTCAGGGCAAGCTTTGGTCCTCAGACTTGGAGCCAACAATAAAGCGAATTATAAGGAAACAACCCTTCACTCTACCAAGCTACCACGAACGAAATCCCCTGTTGTTACTTAACTGTCCACCCACTCTTACATGATTCAATCTTTGACTAATTGAGCTGAAATCTATTTTTTGAAATACACTTTAAAAAGAGAAAGATGTCCTATATTTTCAAGATGCCTCTCCTTTTCAGGAATATGTGATCTGTAGCAATTTTTTAGGTACTGAGGGGTAAATAAGTGGTCCTAATAGGGCTCAAACAGTAAAACATTTGGAGAACAATGAAGAGTAAAAATAACGAATAAATGTGTTGTTGTGGCTACCTCGCATTTATGATACAAGGTCTAACTCCAAGTTCAATATAATAAATAAGGGCCAACATCCACATATTATCTATGTGCCAAGAGCTGAATTAATCACAATGAAAACATGCCCTTATTTCATCCCACAACCCTCAATTCCATTTTAATTCCATCCAAATGAAGATTTAGAGAAATCAAAGTAAGTTTCCCAAGGTCACACAGCTAATAGGTGGATTTTAAACTAAGCAGTGTAATTCTAGAAGTTGTTCTCTTAACCACCAAGTTAGAGAAGATGGCCCAATAAATAAGTGAATGGATGAATATATCCTTTAGTTGGGGGTTTTCAATGTGCCATCTAACTCCTAAAGAATTAGTGATTCCTTCCCTTTAAAAATTTTTTTCTTAATGTTTATTTATTTTTGAGAGAGAGAGACACACACACAGAATCCCAAGCAGGTTCTAGGCTCTGAACTTTCAGCACAGAGCCTGATGTGGGGCTCGAACCCACGAACCATGAGACCATGACCTGAGCTGAAGTTGGACACCTAACCGACAGCCACCCAGGTGCCCCTGATTCCTTCCATTTAATGTAAATTTTGAAAGCAGAGGGTAGAAAGATAACAAATAGGTGACTTCTACCAAAACCAAATCTTGTAATTTACACCATGTCGAAAACACTCAAAAAAGCAGCTGACTGCTTCCAGGATAAAGGGCAATATAAACTCAGCATGCTGTGGCGAGAAAGGGTCACCACCTTCCTCCAGTGACAACACACTGTTATCAGCCTCGTGTGCGTGAAGAAGTGTCTCCTTTACTGACTGGAAAGCTACGGTTTCAAAATTGAGTCATGGCCCGGCAAAATGTTCCCTTTAAAGAACACCTACAAGTAACTGCCCCAAATTAAATAGTTTCTCCGAAGCGCGGATCGCAGCGTTCCCGGGTAGGCCAACAATCGAGCACCCACGATCCCATGTGAAGGAAGGCTGACAGCACAGCGCTCACTGAAACAAAGACACGAACGTTTGGCTCTGATGAGCAGGCAATCGTGAGCTCAGAGGGAGCTGACAGACTGTGCGAGAAGCTGTCAAAAGCTACATTGACAGCGCTGAGAGCAAATGCTGAAAAGGTAGTTAGTGCCAAATAGTGCCGACTGTGCTTCAGCACCCGGCTCCTCAGGGATCGAAATAAAAGGGAAATAAATAGTATGTGGGAATGGAAACCCTAACCACAAGGCAGGGAGAACCGATCAAACCAGAAGTAGCCAAGGTAAAGGGAGCGGCCCACAGACAAACACGGCCAATGCTAGAGGAAATGCAAGCTGCCCTTCCGACCCAACGCGGGACATACCGTCCCAGGAAGTGGTGACGACTCAATGAAACAGCACAGAAAAAGCACATCACAGGAACTGAACACTTGCTAAGTATTCAGTAAATGCCAGCATACGTTATTAGGTTTGCATATTGATTGCCTGTCATGGCTGGTATTTTATATCTTTTTTTCACTTAATTCTCTGAGTAACTCCATGGCATATGTGTCACTGCCACCATTTTAGAGATGAGCAAACTGAGGCCCAGAGACATCACTCTGTTAGTAAATGGCAAAGCCAGGACTAGAACTTATGTCTGGCAGATTAAAAAAAAAATCCAGGGGCGCCTGGGTGGCTCAGTCAGTTAAGCGTCCGACTTCGGCTCAGGTCATGATCTCACGGTCCGTGAGTTCGAGCCCCGCATCGGGCTCTGTGCTGACAGCTCAGAGCCTGGAGCCTGTTTCAGTCTGTGTCTCCCTCTCTCTCTGACCCTCCCCCGTTCATGCTCTGTCTCTCCCTGTCTCAAAAATAAATAAAATGTTAAAAAAAATTAAAAAAAAATCCATAGCTTTTTTTCACTAATTCAATACTGATTATGTTTGTCAGACAAAAAAAAAAAAAAAAAAAAAAAAAAAAAAATTCCACAGCTTTCTAATTCCATCCATCTACTGCAAATTCAGTGGGACTTTGGTTAGTGTCTGTAAGGAATTAAGGACGTTCTTAATTCTTTGACACTTCCCCCATCCAGAAATAAGGTCTTTGACCTCTCCTCTTGAATCTGGGAGAGTATACTACTGCTTTGCCCAACAGAATATGGTAGAAGTGAAGTTATGCCTATAGTCTGGGCCCAAGCCTTAAGGGTATAAGCTTCCACTCTCCATCTCCTGGAGTGCTCCCCCCCACTCCCACCACGTGAAGGTCAACCACCACCAGTTATATTTAGACCCTATGCTCTAAGAAGCTAAACAAAAAGTAAAGGGTCTGCAGGACAAAATGCCATCCATAAGAAACAGAGGCCAAAGGGGGGCCTGCCTGGCTCAGTCAGAAGAGTGTGTGGCTCTTGAGCTTTGGATTGTGGGTTTGAGCCCCATACTGAGTGTAGAGATTACTTAAAAATATGGGGCGCCTGGGTGGCACAGTTGGTTAAGTGTCCGACTTCAGCCAGGTCACGATCTCGCGGTCCGTGAGTTCGAGCCCCGCGTCAGGCTCTGGGCTGATGGCTCGGAGCCTGGAGCCTGTTTCCGATTCTGTGTCTCCCTCTCTCTCTGCCCCTCCCCCGTTCATGCTCTGTCTCTCTCTGTCCCAAAAATAAATAAAAAACGTTGAAAAAAAATTTTTTTTTTAAAAAATAAAAAAAATCTTGGGGGCACCTGGGTGGCTCAGTTATCATGATCTCTCCCTTCCTGAGTTCGAGCCCTGCATCAGGCTCTGTGCTGATGGCTCAGAGCCTGGAGCCTGCTTTGGATTCTATGTCTCCCTCTCTTTCTGCCCCTCCCCCACTCATGCTCTGTCTCTCGCTCTCAAAAATAAATATACATTAAAGGAATTTTTGTTTTAAATAAAAACATCATAAAAAAGAAAAGAAAAGAAACAGAGGCCAAGAATCACCCAGGTGCCACACACGTGGATCAACAAGTCGTCCTGACAGTGAATCCTGCAGCCTCAGGTGCCCCAGTGGCTGCCATGTGGGTCAGAGGTAAACCACACAGCTGAATCCTTCTGAAATTCCTGATTTATGAAATTGTGAATAAAATGAATGGTTGTTTTAATTTTTAAAAGCCTTTAATTTTGAAATAATTTCAGATTTAGAAAAAATGTGCACAAATAGTGCCAAGAATCTCGGCATACCTTTAACTTGGCTTCATCAAGTGTCAACGTCTCACATAACCACAGTACAACTATCAAAACCATGAGAGCAGTATTCAAATTTTGTCTGATGTCCCACTAATGTCCTTTTCTGGTCCAGGATCCAATCCTGGACCATGTCTTACATTATGCTGTCATGTCTCCTCAGTCTGCTTTCATCTAGGACAGATGGCAGATCAAAGTCTTTGTCTTTGATGAACTTGATACTTTCGAGGAGTACAGGACTCTATTTGGTAGAATGTCCCTCAATTTGTCTGATGTTTCCTTATGATGAGATTTAGGTTATGTATTCTTGGCACAAACAACACAGAATCAATGTGTCAGTCCATATCATATCAGGAGGCTACATATAATATCAACATGTCCCGCTTCAAAATCATTGTTTTAAAGCCACTCAGGTTTGGTGCAGCTTCTAATGTACATCAGGCAACCAGAACATAATCCCTCTGAGCTTCTCTTTGGGTGAGATAAATTTCTTACTTTTGTGATCTACAAAATGCATTTTTCCACACACACACACAAAAAGCGTGAGATAATTACCACACAAACAAAAAGAAATACTGGGTGCTCTTAACACAGAGGTCTAATAGCAAGGATACTGTAACACATTAGTCCAAAAGTATTTTACCTTATTTTCATTCTCACAGTGTAAGCATTTTAAAAATTCCATCTTTTAGAATGACTAAATAATGGAGTTTGATGGCGTACCCAGTAAAATCAGGTTGTATTCTAGGTTTAGGGTTTTGTTTCTGGATGCCCACTAGAGGTCAGGATTGCAGCACTGAAAACAAAGCAGCAGCTTAAAAAAGATGTCCGGGACCTTCACCACAGCCTTGCATATAAATTCATCTAAGTTCTAATGTTTGAAAGCCCTCACGGCCAAGTCCTCCCTTAGGCCTGCTACCTGTTCACTAATATAGTATAAAATACAAAAAAACTTGCATGATTCCAGCCTTCCCTTTCCCCCAGTTTCCTTAATGTTTTCTATTTTTACTATAGATTCATTTGTTAGTTTTCTCATGAGTAGAAAGAGTTCAAGAATGTGGAGGATAAGAAATAGATTTAACATATGAATGCATCTGTTTGGTTGTGGGTGTTTTGTTTTTTTTTTAATCTTTGCTTGACTTGCATTTGTTTTTATAAATGAACTATTGAATAAAGTCACTTCTTAATTATGAGTGACTCTGGGAAAAACTCTTAGTAGTTTGTGAAATCTGAATTAAACCTTTTAATAACAAAGGAGGTAAAATAAGAGAAATAGGTCAAATGAGAGGTTTTGACAAATATTTACCAAATCTGTGTGCCAGGCGTTCTGAAGACTGCTTAGTATATATAATCACTTGCATGTTTACAGTGATGGATAGGTCATTTCTCCATCAATGGACTCCTAAACTAGGACTGGCGATAGAAATATAAATAAGCAACACATTAACCCTGGCTAATAAAGGAGAGGTGTGACCTGGAAAGCATTTTATGATGCCCTATTGGTAATGAACATTAGCAATTACCCTTCTGTTTTCAATCCCATTAAGTCATGATAAGCCCTGGATTATTCAGTCTTCCAGCTACAATTATCAGTCAACCCATCCCAGGCTGTGGGGATGTTTTTGATGCCCTTCATAAAAACAAAGAAGACAAAGACTCCCACCAATCTCTAACAACCAGCTGATCTCAATCCTTCTCTCCCTCCAACCTCCTGCTAGAGTTTCCATTGACCCAATCCACCCTCTTTTTTAAAAAAATAAAAATGATCTCTAAAAACCCCAAAACACATTAGCCTAAATTCAACAAATACGTATAGAACACCAACTATGTATTCAATATGGCATGGAGGTGTTCTGAAAATTTAAAAGAAATATATTTTAAAAAATCAATAGATTTGGGGAGACAAGTCACTTGCAAAGGTTAGGGAACAGAGCACTATTTGGTACAATGTGTCAAGCTACTTTGCTGGGACTCCCCACAATCACACACCGCAGAAAAATGCAACAGGCAATTAAAATGTCCAGGAATAACTTGGATTAAGAGCAGTGTGAAGTCTTCTTCGCAGCTTGACCTAATTCCAACTGATGAACTAAAACACAACAATGATGATAATGATGATGATGATATTGGCTACTAACATTTACGATCAATTAACATATGCCAATAATTGTTTTTAGAACACTAAAAATATCATTTAATTAAATCATGAGAATGTAGAAACTGAGGCACATTGCTAACGGTTCACCAACTCGCCCAAGATCACAAATGGTTGAAGCTGAGATTCAAAAATAGGTAGTCTATATCCAGAGACAGTGTTAGAAATGACTATGGCATACTATACATTTTCCTTAAATCTGAAGCTATTAAAGTGAGAATAAGATTGCTTTAAAGGTTAGCTGAATTAACAATGAAGATATTTTAATATTTAATTTTCAGACTAAACTGGCTCCAAAAGACCATTAGTTAAGAAATGTGTGAGACTGTATCAATTTATCATTAGAAGGTATATGTTAATATATCAACTTGTGCAACATTAAATATATGCTTGTGATGTAATAGAAAACATATTGGTTTCTGTTCCAGTTATGGGCACAGATATTCCTGAAACCCTTGTATTTTCCTAAGTAATAAGAACACTAAAAGCATCTCTTGTCCTAATATTAAGTCTCTGACCCCAATTCCTGACACAGGGCTCTTGAAACCCTTATAATTTCCTAGGTGGTAGGAGTGTCTTTTGTTCTAATGAGGTGACCCTGGGTGGGCTCTTAAGGTAGCTCCTTGATGAGAGCCTGTCACCAGAAAGAAAAACCATGAGTGGAAGCTTGGACTTTCTCCCCTACTAACTCCCATTTTCTTGAGAAGGGAGAAGGGCTGAAAATGGAGTTATCAATTGATTCATCATAATTAATCACACCTACATTAAAATGTACGCCTCCATAAAAATCCTGATGGTACGGAGTTCAGGGCTTCCAGGTTGGCAGCATGTACATCCATTACTGAGCATATGACACGCCTTTATGTGTCTCTTAAGGAACTGGTCAACCATCTACATTACTGGTAAGTAAATGTTCCCCTGAGTTCTATAAGCTGCTCTAGCAAGTTGACTGAAACTAAGGAGGGGGTTATGGGAACTTCTGATTTGTAGCCAAAATGAACATAAATTGTGGGTAATCTGGGGACCTACTTGTGTTTGACATCTTAAGTACAGTGGTAGCAGGCTTGGGGTACTGAGCCCTTAACCTGTGGGATCTCAAGGTAGATAGTGTTAGAACTGAGTTATGTTGTAGGTCACCCAGCTGGTGTTGCAGGAAAAGCCTTTACACATTTGGTGCCCAGAAGTGTCAGCAGTGAGGTGTTCCATGAGTGGGGTAGCAGTATGAGAGTAGAGGAGCCACACAAGGAAGAAACACACAGGAGATGGGCTGAACTGTCTTTCCTCTGCAATGCTAATCCAGGGAATCCCAGCCAGAAGACTTAGACCCACAGGTAAGTTGTAAGGTCCTCTGTGACAATGCTTTCAGCTGGTTGCTACCACATCATGTACCATCTGCTAAATGATCTGACACCTTTCCATGTACAGACACTACAGCACTTTTCTCTCTGCTGAATGCCGGGATTTCATTGGTGGCACCCAATGCCCACAAACTCCACCCTTTTTGGTGATCTCATAGCTGTGGGGAAATGAAAACTAGGTTCTTCTCAAGGAACTCCCCCATATTAGACCACACCCTGAACCTCTGGACCTTCTGTATGATGTCTTCTCTACCTGGAACATCCTTCTTTTACTTAGCTACTCCTCTCTCTCTAGGTCCGAGATTAGATGCTAATTCCTCCAAGGAGGTTTTCTTGGCATTCCATGGCTGGGTTAGGTACCCCTTATTAGGGCTCTTTAAAAGCATCCTGGACTCTCCATCCATTGCTGTGTAACTACTCATTTATCTGTCTCTCTCTCCTTGTAAGTTACATGAGGGCAGAACCCTGCCTGTATCTTTACTGATGTATTTCCATCACTCAGGACACTACCTGCAACAGAGTAGGTTCTCAGTATTAGCTGAATCAATAGATGTAATGAATAGGACTGTTGGAATCAAGGAAATAGAGCTTTCATGAGAATCAAGAATCATGAAATGTTCCTCAAAATAGCTTCTTTCTACAAGTTATTGATATTAATAGCATACTCCTTTTGGCTGGTGGGCCTCATTTGCAGGTTATTTGGAAAGAAAAACAGATTACATTCAGTTCCTTCTTAAACATGAAAAGCGAGCTTCTGAATAATAACATTAAAATTCAGACATGCTTTCTTTCATCTTCTACTATCCCAGAAGCTTCACTACCTCTTTCCAAATCTGAAAACAAGGGTATAATGCATCCGGGTGATGTTCTCAGGAAAGGAAAACCAATCACACGTTTATCCCTGTCTTCGGAAACAAGCAGAAGCTGAAATTTTAAGTACTCCCAAAGCAGAACGAGGGGGGTGGGGAACCCAAACACAACTCAAGAACTTGCAGTCAAACATACAGTTGAGAGAATTTAAAAGACTCAAGATACCATATGTAATTTGCTTGGTGAGGAGTCTGGTGAAAGGCTGCAACCAGACTAACACACTCTGGATAGATGACTCCTACCCCATCCAAGGATGAAGTCCTGAGGTGTCTGTCATGCTGGGGAGCCGTTAATGAGTATATTCATCTTTGGTGACCCTTTTTCTTTCTTCTGTCCTCACTTAGTACATGGGTAAATGTTAGCGAAGCTTAAACACTAGAGACGACAGGGGCAGAAGTAATATAGGAGAGGCAAGTACCGAAAAAGAGTTTAAAAATGAAATCAGGTAAACAGCTCCACTGTTGCCCGCCACGTCTCTTTGAAGGATTTACTAATTATAGAAACTCACAATTTTTGATTTAATCACCAGATGGGGCATCTCTATCTTTTCTCCACCTCCTGCCCCCTGCCACTTAGAGCCCCCAGCAGACTGGTCTGAATAAAAAAATGTACTGCCAGCTTTAAGAATTAGGATGGACAGATGCTGGAGACAGCCAAGGAGCCCAAGTTTCACTCTGTCTCAGAGATAGGTGTGGCATCTTTCTGCCAAGAACTACATAGGATTTAGCACCAAACTAACTGCACCATTTCACAGCAGCCATTACTTGGTAAAATCTTAACTACAACCTTTATACCACTTTGTGGCAGAGAACTTCCTGTGCAATTCAATTGTAACAATATCTGTCAGGTACAGAAGTTGATGTTACTACCTCCATTTTACAAAACACCTCAAATGTGCGAGGTGGTATTTTTAAATTCACGGAATTAGGACTGGAATGACAAGCTTCCTGATTCTAATCCAGCTCTTTTACCATCTGCTGAGTGGTTGACCTCCTGGGGTGCTTTTTGTTGTTGTTGTTTTAAATGTTTATTTTTGAGAAAGCGCAAGTGGGGAAGGGGCAGAGAGAGGGAGACAGGATTCACAAAGGCCTCTGTGGGGGCGCCTGGGTGGCGCAGTTGGTTAAGCGTCCGGCTTCAGCCAGGTCACGATCTCGCGGTCCGTGAGTTCGAGCCCCGCGTCGGGCTCTGGGCTGATGGCTCAGAGCCTGGAGCCTGTTTCCGATTCTATGTCTCCCTCTCTCTGCCCCTCCCCCGTTCATGCTCTCTCTCTGTCCCAAAAATAAATAAACAGTGAAAAAAAAAATTAAAAAAAAAAAAAAGGGCTCTGTGCTGACAGGCTGACATCAGCAAGTCCCATGTGGGGCTTGAACTCACGAACTGTGAGGTCATGACCTGAGCTGAAGTCAAAGTCTCAACTGACCCAGTGCCACCCAGGCACCCCTCCTGGGGGGCTTTTATAAGACACTGAGGCAGGAGTTCAACCTTGGATCAAAGAAATATGAATTTCTTGGGGGTATAGCCTGTCCACTTGTATTTTTAAGAATTTCCCAGGAGTCTGATATGAATCCAAACTGAGAAGTGAGCAGTACCTAAAGTTTTCAAGCCAACTGCACGTTAGAATCACCTAGGAAGCTTTAATAATACCTCAAAGTCTACTTTAATTGGTCTGGGTGGGGCCAGGTGATTATAATATACAGCCAGGTGTGAGAATCACTGTACAATACCTCTAACAAGCACATCTTAAAATTCTTTAATTTAAAGTCCACCTCTAGCTACTTCATACTATTTAAAATGTTTCTGAGGGAGGAGCCAAGATGGCAGAACAGCAGGGAAGTTTTCTGTGTGTCTCTTGTCCCTGAAATACAGCCAGATCAACACTAAACCATCTTGCACACCTAGAAAACCGATTTGAGGATTAACACAACAATCTTCACAAACTGAACCAGAGAACTCAGCAGGTACTTGGCACAGAGAGGTGAACTGGGGGAGAAAACTGCAGAGGGCAAGGAGCTGGTTTTGCTTGTGGGGAGAGGACAGAGATTGGGGGGGGGGAGTACGGGAAAGCACCCCCTCCCCCAAAGCACCTGGAGAGAAAAGGAAGATATGCAAGAGACTGAACAAAAAAAGGAGAAAGGAAAAAGGAGAGGGTTTAAATTCCATTAGGACTCTATAAACAGGGGGAGCACAGAGTCTGAAACTCTGCAGCTAGATACCTGGCTGTGCTCTGGTGGGAAGAGCAAATCTCCAGGAGGGGAGAGTGAGGTCCGAGCCACATGGGGAGAGGTGGTTCCCCTTCTGGGAGGACATTTGGTAGCGGCTGCCCTCAACAAGTACAAAAAGATCAAGATCATACCGTACGTATTTTCAGACCCCAACACCATGAAACTCGAAATCAACCACAAGAAAAAATGTGGAAAGATAACAAATACTTGGAAACTAAAGACCATCCTACTAAAGAATGAGTGGGCTAACCATGAAGTTAAAGAGGAAATTAAAAAGTACATAGAAGCCAATGAAAATGGTAACACCACAGCCTAAAACCTCTGGGACGCAGCAAAGGGAAGCATATAGCAATCCAGGCCTTCCTAAAGAAGGAAGAAAGGTCACAGATACACAACCTAACCTTATACCTTAAAGAGCTGGAAAAAGAACAGTAAATAACACCCCAAACCAGCAGAAGACAAGAAATAATAAAGATTAGAGCCAAAATCAATGCTAGAAAAACCAAAAAACCAGAACAGATCAATGAAAGCAGAAGCTGGTTCTTTGAAAGAATTAACAAAATTGATTTAAAAAAAAAGTGTGATCAGAAAGAAAAGGGAAAGACCCAAACAAATAAAATCAAGAATGAAAGAGGAGAGATCACAACCAACACAGCAGAAATAAAAACAGTAATAAGAGAATATTATGAGCAATTATATACCAATAAAATGGGCAATCTGGAAGAAATGGACAAATTCCTAGAAACATATATACTACCAAAACTGAAACACGAAGAAATAGAAAATTTTAACAGACTCATAACCAGTAAAGAAATCGAATTAGTAATCAAAAATCTCCCAAAAAACAAGAGTCCAGAGCCAGATGGCTTTCCAGGGGAATTCTACCAAACATTTAAAGAAAAGTTAACACCTATTTTCTTGAAGCTGTTCCAAAAAATAGAAATGGAAGGAAAACTTCCAAATTCTTTCTATAAAGCCAGCATTACCTTGATTCCCAAACCAAAGACCCCACTAAAAAAAGAACTATAGAACAGTTTCCATGCTGAACATGGATGCAAAAATCCTCAGCAAGATACTAGCCAACCAGATCCAACAATACATTAAAAAAATTATTCACCACGACCAAGTAGGATTTATACATGGGATGCAGGGCTGGTTTAATATCTGCAAAAACAATCAATGTGATTCATCACATCAATAAAAGAAAGGACAAGAACCACATGATGCTCTCAACAGATGCAGAGAAAGCATTTGACAAAATACAGCATCGTTTCTTGATAAAAACCCTCAAGAAAGTAGGGATAGAAGCATCAAACCTCAAGATCATAAAAGCCATATAGGAAAGACCCAATGCTAATATCATCCTCAATGGGGAAAAACTAAGAACCTTCCCCTTAAGGTCAGAAACAAGACAGGGATGTCCACTCTCGCCGCTGTTATTCAATATAGTATTGGAAGTCTTAGCCTCAGCAATCAGACAACACAAGGAAATAAAAGGCATCCAACTCGGCCAAGAGGAGGTCAAACTTTCACTTTTCTCAGATGACATGATACTCTATATGGAAAACCCAAAAGATTCCATGAGAAACTGCTAGAACTGATCCATGAATTCAGCAAAGTTCCAGGATGTAAAATCAATGCGCAGAAATCAGTTGCATTCCTATACACCAATAATGAAGCAACAGAAAGAGAAATCAAGGAATTGATCCTATTTAAAATTGCACCAAAAACCATAAAATAACTAGGAATAAATACCTAGGAAAAAACAAAAAGGTAAAAAATCTATAACTAAAAACTACAGAAAGCTTGAAAGAAATTGAAGAAGACACAAAAAAATGGGAAAATATTCCATGCTCCTGGATAGGAAGAACAAATATTGTTAAAATGTCAATACTATCCAAAGCAATCTACATATTCAATGCAGTATCTATCAAAATAACACCAGTATTCTTCACAGAGTTAGAATAAATAATCCTAAAATTTGCATGGAACCAGAAAAGACCCCGAATAGCCAAAGCAATCTTGAAAAAGAAAACCAAAGCTGGAGGCATCATACTCCCGGACTTTAAGCTATCCTACAAAGCTGTAATCATCAAGACAGTATGGTACTGGCACAAGAACAGATACTCAGATCAATGGAACAGAATAGAGAGCCCAGAAATGGACCCACAAACATATGGCCACTTAATCTCTGACAAAGCAGGAAAGAATATCCAATGGAATAAAGACAGCCTCTTCAGCAAGTGGTGTTGGGAAAACTGGACAGTGACATGCAGAAAAATGAACCTGGACCACTTTCTTACACCACACACAAAAATAAACTCAAAATGGATGAAAGACCTAAATGTAAGACAGGAAACCATCAAAATCCTCGAGGAGAAAGCAGGCAAAAACCTCTTTGATCCTGACCACAGCAACTTCTTACTCAACACATCTCTGAAGGCAAGGGAAACAAAAGCAAAAATGAACTACTGGGACCTCATCAAAATAAAAAGCTTCTGCACAGTGAAGGAAACAATCAGCAAAACTAAAAGGCAACTGACAGAATGGGAGAAGGTATTTGCAAACGACACATCAAATAAAGGGTTAGTATCCAAAATCTATAAAGACCTTATCAAACTCAACACCCAAAAAATAATAATCCAGTGAAGAAAGGGGGAAAAGACATGAATAGACACTTCTCCAAAGAAGACATCCAGATGGCCAACTGACACATGAAAAAATGCTCCACATCACTCATCATCAGGGAAATACAAACCAAAACCACAATGAGATATCACCTCACATCTGTCAGAAGAGTTAACATTAACAACTCAAGCAACAACAGATATTGGCGAGGATGCAGAGAAAGAGGATCTCTTTTGCATTGTTGGGGGCAATGCAAGCTGGTGCAGCCACTCTGGAAAACAGTATGGAGGTTTCTCGAAAAACTAAAATAGAACTACCTACAACCCAGCAATTGCACTACTAGGTATTTATCCAAGGGATAAAGGTATGTTGTTTCGAAGGGACACATGCACCGCAAAGTTTATAGCAGCACTATCAACCATAGCCAAAGTATGGAAAGAGCCCAAATGTCCATTGATGGATGAATGGATAAAGAAGATATTGTGTATATATATAATGGAGTATTACTTGGCAATCAAAAAGAATGAAATCTTGCCATTTGCAACTACATGGATGGAACTGGAGGGTATTATGCTAAGCTAAATTAGTCAGAGAAAGACAAAAATCTTATGACTTCACTCATATGAGGACTTTTAAGATACAAAACAGATGAACATAAGGGAAGAGAAACAAAAATAATATAAAAACAGGGAGGAGGACAAAACAGAAGAGACTCTTAAACATAGAGAACAAACAGAGGGTTTCTGGGGGGGTGTGGGAGGGGTGTGGGGCTTAAGGAATCTACTCCTGAAATCATTGTTGCACCATGTGCTAACTACTTGGATGTAAATTATAAAAAATAAATTATAGAAAGTAAAAAGCATAAAAATAAAAAATTAAACTAGTTTCTGTTACTTGTGCAAAGTTTTTAAAGTCAAACATCAAAACTAAATGTCACTAAAAATACTGTGAATTGTGTTGTAGCATCAATTAATTAAAAGGTATAGGATCTAGCTGAAAATAATCATGATGATAATAGTAAAAGTGACTAATATATATTTAAGAAATAAGACTGATAGTGTGCTTAGTAGATATTTTTTTTTAGAAATTGTGGTCAAATGAAGTTGTTAAAAAAATCTCTCTGAAAGTTATTACTCCTGATCATATGTTATTTTAAAAAAAGTAGAACACATTCAATTCTCTAATGAATATCCCTTTCAAGTTATATCCATATAGGTAATAACCCACCAAGCAAAGATAGTTGAGATTTCCCCCACAGTAGTAAATAAATACATATTTTATGTGAATTACCATTAAAATCTTACCAAGTATATGAAATATCATATGATATTTTATGAATTTAAAAATGAATACCTATGGGGGCGCCTGGATGACTCAGTTAAGTGTCCGACTTCAGCTCAGGTCATGATCTCACAATTTGTGAGTTCAAGCCCCATGTTGGGCTCTGTGCTGACAGCTCAGAGCCTAGAGCCTGCTTCGGATTCTGTGTCTCCCTCTCTCTCTGCCCCTCCCCTAATCTCACTCTGTCCGTCTGTCTCTCTCTCTCTCTCTCTCTCTCTCTCTCTCTCTCAAAAAATAAACATTAAAAAGAAAATGTTTAGAAATGAATACATATGATGCAATTAGGTAAAATGATGGATAAAAGCCCAAAAGTTGAGAAGCACTACAGGCTAGTTTCTATACCCCCATCAGAACATTTGTCAGCAGAAAAAAAAAATAGAGAGTTCACTTGGAAAGTTATTGAAAATAGGTTATTTCTACCAAATTTCACCAATGTCTTCTGGAATTTATGTCTGTATGTATATGTGTATGGATTTGTATACAATTGGTATTCTATTTTAAAGGGGAACTATAAATTGGCTATTTAAAAATCTACAGGAAATACAGTGATACGAGTTAAGCTTAAGAATGCAAATGGCAAAACTTGAAAGTGATAAAATTTGGCAGATCAATGGTGAGAAATAAACAGCATATAATGAAAGCTAAGCAACAGAATTTCAAGTTAGCAGATCAATTTTATGAAACTGGTCATAGAAGAGATTTCAGGGAAACAAGCTATCGATGTTATTTCCTTAAATAATTCCATTGAAAATGAATATCTGCTCATGTATCATATTTACAAATGTGTCCCTAAGTTTTAACATATAAACGTATTACTTGCTTGACCAGAAATCACATTCCTGACTAGAAGAGACAACAATATATGTGCTTTTGAAAACAGTAATAATTTTTAACTGCAATCTGAAAATTTAATCCTTTGGGGTGCCTGGGTGGTTCAGTTAGTTAAGCGTCTGACTTTGGCTCAGGTCATGATCGCACGGCTCATGGGCTGGAGCCCTGCATCAGGCTCTATGCTGACAGCTCAGAGCCTGGAGCCTGCTTCAGATTCTGTGTCTCCCTCTCTCTCTACCCCTCCCCACTCATGTTCTGTTTCTCCCTCTCAAAAATAAACATTTAAGAAAAAAACTGAAAATTTAATCCTTAAGCTAAAAATGTTTACAAAATAAAACATAAATGGCACATTTTTTAAGTGTAACAAAATATTCTGATGAACGATCTTCCGTGAATGCTAAAAACAGTTGTAAGTTGAAAAAGTCCTATTTTATTTTTTTTTTTTATTTTTTTTTTTCAAGAAAAAGTCCTATTTTCTATAGCTTTAGGATGTATTTATGTGGTGGAGTGCCCTCCCTAAGGAATGTGGTGAGAAAAAAACCTCAAGATAAGGGAAGGCAACCTGGTTATGTGCATGTGTGACATCTCTCAAGACCCTGTAACATGAGACCACCCAATCAGACTGTGTGTCTATACATTACCCGTTTTGGGGAGACAAAGAAGTAGAAAATGTATAAAAGGCTATACCATGTGGTGTTCAGGGCTCAGTTTTTTGGGTATGAACCCAACTGAGCCCATGTTGGCATGAATTAAGTTGCTTCCTGGAAAGAAGAGCCTGGTGTCATGACTCTTCTCTGTGCGAGAATCCTGCTACATCTATACAGGCATATTTTTGCATAGCAACCACAATAATTTAGAATATACTATTCCTGTTTCCACCTCTCCTTTCATACTCCAAGGATATATAAAATCTACAACTCTGACCAGGGAGTCATAATAATTACCCACTTTTTTTTAGAAAGTAAAAAGTAAATGAATTTCCAGTATTTTTTCAATACAGTACTGTTATTTATGTAGCAAACCATTTTCTTCTTAGCAATTAGCTATCCTGGAACAAAATATCCAGGACTTCAGGTACATGAAGTATATTTAGTCATTTGACTGCAGTAGAATATAATTCGGCTCGCTCAAAATTATGTTAAGCTGTAAAACAGACAGGAGAGCTTGTTCTTTTATTAGGAGCTGACCAAGAAAAAGGTATCCACCTGAAGGAGGCAGATAATTAAATCACTCATTACTGGAAGTTCTCTTCCAAGAAATCCTGGCTGCACATCAAGAAATTACACTGGAGATCACAATTTTACCTTCATAGTGAGGAGATGTCCTCACTTAAGAAAAGATGGAAGAATTAGTTCAGGTAATCTGGTCTGAGATCTACTAAATGACAAAACAAGACAAAACAAAACACCCAAGTTAAAAGTGAGAGTTATAACAAACAGACCTAATTATAATTAGCAAAGGGCACTTTAGCAACAGGAATACAGTAGTTGCTGCAAAAATTCTGTAATTATAAGGAGAAACTGTAGAAGCCCTGTGAAATTCATTCCCATTTAAACATAGTAAATTAAGCCTACTCAAACAATTTGGAAATTCACTGTAGACGTTCATTAATAAATATAAACCAAAAAGTTTCAGAGCAGGAGTTAAAATATCTGTACTGTAGTTCTATTTCTGCTACTGACTGACTGGCTTAGGTAAATGTCTCAGCCCCTGGAAGTAAGATCCCTCAATAACAAAACAGGGAGCACCAGTTAAGAATAATGAGGCAGGGCTTATTAAGAGCCCGCTGCCTGGGTCTTACTCTGGAAGATTCTGATTCTGCAAGTCCAGGATGGGCATGAATATCTAGTATATATTTTAGTGCCCTCCACCCTACTTCACAAATTGATAATAAGCTGGCTTTAGGAACCACTGGCTTTCATGTTTTGTTTTTAAGAGTTAAGAGGAGCCAAAGAAGAAAAAGTTAGAAATATTGGTATAGATCACACTGAGAAGAGCCTTATACAACAGGTAAGTTTGTATTTCATTTCCTTATTCCAGAGTCACCATTTTACCTGCTGCTAGTCTGCTTCTGCCCCTGAAACTCATTCCATCGTAGTTGCTAGGGTGAAAGTCACCAGTAAAATGTCTTTCTGATTATTTCCTGGAGGCTTCTTATCTCTCTAATTGGGACTTAATTTCCCATGCTCCTTGCATCAGGGATCTCATTTCCTTCTTTCAGATGGCCAATTGATGAGGAAAGAAGTTCAGCTCAAGGCAATCACCATCTGAAACTCTCTGTGATTAAGGGTCTCTGGACTCTCATGCCCCTCAAAGGAGATTTAGTAGGAATTAGTAGGAAAGGTACAAGAATTTAAAAGCATACAAAATAAGCAAAGATGCTTTGTACTACAAATAATTCTATGTAACTGAACAGCATGAACAGATGTCAACCATGATTGGCTTCTAGCTCTGGCTGACCTATGGTGTAAACAGAGGTCTTGGCCTGTGTCCTCAGTTGCAAAGAAGGAGTCCTACAATCCAATATTCAAGAGTCTGAGCATCAAGATAGCTTTGATTTTAGTTCATCTCATCTTGTGCCTCATTTATAATAAATGACATTTGACTTTCTCCTAGGACCAAGTTTTTGTCTCCTATTTGCATTCTGGTTCTGAATTCTTACTTATGTCTAAATTGCTGGCCTGAAAACCTGCTCAATTCTCTAGGCTTCTTAAAGACAGACACCTTGTTTCACTGTTGCCAGTCCCTTCCTTAGAAATGGATCCTGCTTCCAAACTCTATCCCTTTGACTGGGGCTTGGAAACTCCAGTGGACCCACCTTGCATTCTGACTACTATCACCTCTTGAGATCCTGATGGGCATGCTTGGTGCCCCAGCTACAAGCTACTGCTTCTTTCAGTACACTAAAATTCACTACTGAAGGCCAACACCTGTACTAGGAGATACAAAGATAAACTACAGTCCTGCCCTTGAACACTACATGCTCTGAACACATGAGAAGATTCTCCTACCTGACTGGCCACTACTTCAAAGTCTCCTCTGCAGGATTCTCCACATTTTGTCTAGAGGTGGGTGCTACAACCTTCAGTCTTTCATCCTTCTCTATTGTACTGGCTTTAAATACATATGCTGATCATTCCCAAATTTAACATCTTTAGTCTCACTATCTCATCTGAACTCCAGACTCATATATCCTACTACCTCAAGATCAGATGTCCACATAAGAATCTCAGACATGTCTGAATCTGAACTCTCTATTTTCCCCAAGAACTGCTCTTCCTCCAGTCTTTGCCATCTTAATTAATATGGCAACTTCTTTCTTCTACTTGCTCAAGCAAAAAGCCTTAGAGGTCCCCTCTCTCTCACAATCCACAATCAATCCACCAGCAGAAATCTTGTAGGATATACTGGCAAAATATATCCAAAACTCCGCTATTTTTATCATCTTCTACCCTATCCCAAGCCACCATCACCTGTTGACCTCCTGCTCCTACCTCTTGGTCCCCCAAGTCTGTTCTCCACACAGCATCCAGTGTGATCCCTTAAAAAATATTTTTAATGTTTATTTATTTTTGAGAGATAGAGACAGAGTGCAAGTAGAGAAAGGGCAGAGAGAGAGGGAGACCCAGAATCTGAAGCAGGCTCTAGGCTCTGAGATGTCAGCACAGAGCCTGACACAGGGCTCGAACCCATGAACTGTGAGATCATGACCTGAGCCAAAGTTGGATGCTTAACTGACTGAGCCACTCAGGTGCCCCAAAGTGTGATCCCTTTAAAAGAGACATTAGATCAAATCATTTCTCTGTTCATTACTGTTGTTGTTGTTGTTTTTTCCTTTTAACTAAATAGCTTCATTAGGTCAGAAACTCGTACAGACTAATTTCCCCACCATCTACAACAGTGTTTTGCCACGTAATAACACTAAAAAATAGTTGTCCAATGAATGAAAATGCAACAAAAGAGGAATGTACATGGCCCAAGGGGAGCCCCAAAATAGAAAGATTAGTAGATGCTTGAATAAGATTTTGAAGAATAAACACAAAAAGGTCACGTTCAAGTGCTGGGAGGAAAGCCATGCACACCCATAGCCTGGCACCTGTGAAGGCAGCCAGCAGTGAAGAACCATGGTGCATGCAGGAATGACATGGGACCTGGGAGGGCTGAGACAGAAAGTGTATGTGAGCGAGGAGAGGATGGCAGTTGGCGAAGGAGGCTGGTGCTCCACCACTTGCTGGCTTTCTTTGACCCTTGCAACCGTCCACATCTCGGTCCATGTTATCATTAGTTCTAGAGATACTTGGGCAGCAAAAATACACAGTAGGCAGTGGAGTGCGTGTTGGGGGCAGGTGCGTTATGAGACGGACTCCAGCCAGCTTTCCTAAGTCTGAACTGACCTTTCATCTCCTATTAACTGTATGACTCAGAGAAATTATTTAAATTGTCTCCACCCCAATTTCCTCATCAACAGTACCTACCTCACAAGACTGTTGTGAGGGTTACATGAGTTACTATATGCAAAGTACTCAGAACAATGCCTGGCGCACAGACAAGCAGTAACAGTCTGGACATATTACTAAAATAAAGTCCTCAAAACTGAGCTTCCAAGAATTTTTCTAAGGAATTTCAGTAATTCAAGATCTCAAGAAATTTGCTACATATTTCAATAAAAGTTAACCTATCTATTTCTTCTGTTAACTTCTTGAAAAATAAGTCTCTTTCTCCCAATCCACTTGATCATATCAAAGACAGTCTTCAGAGGAAAAACTTAGGTCACTGGAAAATGGAAATAGCCAGTACTTTAGAAGAAAAAGATCAAAAGATTAATAAACCTTAAAAACTGATAGGAGAGGTGTTTATAGTTTTTGCTTCTAGAAAATGATAGAAGCTGACTCATTTAGCCTTTCGCATTTGTTCTTTCATCACTAGTCAGAGTTTTAAAGTTACTTCAGTAAAACAGAATTTAGTTGCACTGACAATGTAAGAAGTTTTCACAGTCACATCAGAAAGACTGTGGAGATCACTGAGCTGCACAGGATCTCTGCGGGTGCATCCACTCAGGCCTGGAGATGTCAAATCCCAACCACAGAAGACAGACACTGATAATAACCAGAGAATTTGAGGAAGACAACCAGGAAGCCAACAATCCCTCCTGTTCCAATGTTTACTGGCTTCACTGTGTGGATCTGCCTTATGTCTAACTGCTGTTCCTTTTGCTATAGTATAAATTGACTTCCTTTTGATCTGTCCTCAAAGGAAATGGGGAACACCTGGTTACAATTTTTCCATGTCATCGAAGATACTTTTGAAGGTACCCTTTCCAAGACTAAAGTCTTAATTCCTTTAATCTACCCTCATTTTTTACTAATTGTAAGTTCTTTTGCTGTTCACCTGTGAGTTCTTTTGAAGGCCTTCATAAGTCTTCTAATACAAAATAAAACTAGATAGTCTGCTGAAGAACTACCTTTACTCAAGAGTACTAAATTTAAGCCTTCATCCTAAACTGCCTACTCCTGCTTTGGGCTTTACATCAGCCATGGGCCTAACAACCTTTCCTGCCTTATTTATACATGTCGTCTTCTTTTAAATAAGGGCTATTGGCTTGAACTACCTGTAGGGCGCTTCCCAAGTGTAAGAATCCATGACTTTTTTATGATTTAAATATAGTAGAAACACTTGATTTTCGGTTTCAAATTAATAATAGACTGGATAGATTCACAGAGACATGGCTGCCTTTAAGTTCTAGTTCACCAGAAGGTTTGTAATGAGGAAGACACAGACATTACCACGGTAGAGTCTAGAAACTAAGGCCTGTTTATGGAATATGCACGTAGAACCCAGCCTTTTTAAGACTGGAGGAGTTTCTAGGCATCTTGCAAACCTAAATGAGGGTGAGCTTATGACTATAAGTAAAAATGGATGGCCAGGAATGGTTTGGCAAAGAAACTTCTCAAGTTGGAGATCTAGGTATAGAGGTTTTTGTTTTGTTTTGCTTTGTTTTCTGGATTATCCACTGGAAAACAAATGTGTCAAAAAGCATTGTAACCTATTTTTCACAAATGTTGAGAAAAGCAGGAGAATTAAAAATCCTGAAAAATATTTCTACTTACCAAAGTAGAAATTTCTTCTCTAGACACCTTACACAATAGGACAAACATTCATTTTAGAGGAATATCTAAGTGTCTGAAGACAGAATGACAGAGAAACCTGTCTATGTAATTCCTAGTGGCCCTCATGGCTGTTTTTTTATAAGTTTATTTACTACCTTGAGAGAGAAAGTGTGAGCACAGGGAAGACACACACACACACACACACACACACACACACACACAGAAAGAGAGAGAGAATCATAAGCAGACTCCTCACCATCAGTGTGGAGCCTGAGGCGGGGCTTGAACCCATGAACCACGAGATCATGACCTAAGCTTAACTCAGCACTTAATCAACTGAGCCACCCAGGTGCCCCTCTCATGCCCACTAAGTAACAGTAGGATGTCCTCATGGCTACCACAGGGAAGGCAGACAGGAAGGGCAGTGTTGTTCTTCCACTTAAGACTGAATTTAGAAAAGAGGTTCTGTCCATCAAATTTTTCTCGAGTTTTTCATACGAATTTTTGTAATCAAATTCGTATGTCCCCAAGCCAAATTTATTTGATACCTGTTTTAATTTCCTTTAGGACTCTGAAATGGTATGACTGGGCCAGATGACCCCTCAGGTGTGAAAAAGTCTATGCCTGGGTAAAATCAAAGGCATTCCTTCTCAGAGGGTATGTGGATAGCCCCCACATCCAGGTGAACCCACACAGATGCACCAGAAATGGGCGTATTCGGGCTTAAATACAATCAACCAGTATACGGGGGAAATCCAAACATGACGAGAAGAGCACTGCTTATAGAACTCACCAAAAACGTCCTACTTGAGTGAAGTAATTGCTCTAAAATTTACAGAGTTATTGGAACTTGTTTAGTTTTTCATTTTTTAATGCTGTAAAAATTTAAAAGACAATACAAAGGGAAATAAATGGGTAACAAATTACAGACAGAAATAAAAGTTGCAGGTGAATTTGGAATCGGTTCAAGTATCTGAAAGTCACAGTGTGTGGAGGTTACAGAGCTTGAGCAATAAATGATTGGCTCCTGAATAGAATTCTCTCAACAAAGTTACTGCTGACATCAATAGGAGTAAGAAATTAGTCTGCAATGTCTTCTGGTGAGAGACCCTATATTCCTTTTCTCCTCTAAAGAGAATGCAGTTCTGATGATTGGTACCTGAAGTTAACTATGTGAAAAGGCAAACCAGAATCTTCACTAGCTGTGTGTGTGTGTGTGTGTGTGTGTGTGTGTGTGTGTGTATGTGTTTTAATCGTTGTTGTCTAAAGCCTTGCTAGATCAAGCGTGCTCCGTGGAAGCTGCATCCGCATCACCTAAGAGTTAGATGTGCAGACTCTCGGGTTCCCTATCCCAGAACCATGAACTGGAATCTGACTTGGCACTTAACTAGGATCACCAAGGGATTCAAATACATATTAAAATCGGAGACCCACTTGCTGAGGCGCCTTGCGGTTCCAAGAGTTGATTGTACAATAATAAAATCAGATGCCTGGCAAGGGTGTCTTTGAAGTAAGGTAAAAAGGAAACTCACTTGAACCTGAACATAATAACATTTTAATGAAAGGACTGTGCCAGGCATATGACAGGTATTATCTCCTTTAATCCTCACAACAACCTAAGAGATGGACACTATTATCTTCTTTTTATAGAGGAGGAAACAGAGGTGCTAAGAAGTGAAATGATTCTGAGGCTGCACAGCCTGTAAGCCACTGCCTGGCTGGAAAACCAGGTGTTTCTTACTCCAAAGCTTATTCTGCTTCTATACATATGACCAGGAGAGGGATTTCAGAAAAGATGCCCAGTGTAGTCACAAAAAACCAAGCGAGACTCAACCAACCAACCAACCAACAAATGTTTACTGATTACTCACCCTGGGCTGAGAACTGAGCTACTCTAAGAAGAAAAAGGTAAAATATATGAGCAAAAAGCCAAAATTAAAACAGAATATAGGAGTAAAAATCTTGTGATTCATGCAAATGAATAACCAGATTTTAAAAATGATTTTACACGAAAAATAGCAAATAAGCAACAGACCACTTCCAACAGGCCACACTTCTGCATTTTTCTATTCCGTCTATTTTTGCATTTTTCTTTTAGACGTTACATATCCATTCTGCCTAGTGATTCAAAATGTAATCTGCTTCCCACAAACAGCAGATGGCACCATGCATTAGTGAAAGAATGACAAAAAACATTGTAAAGATCAAGCTGTCAAAATTGATACCTTTTCGAAAGTAACTCAAATTTTCTAATTAGCTTTATAACAGTGACAGATAATTTAAGACTTCATTTTGAAAATTCACTGCAGATGAAGAAGCCACTTTTGATCCAGCTTTGCTGACCAAAAACTGTGAGGAAATAAAAAAACAGAGAGCTGTCTTCATTTAGAAGTCTGCCACAAATACATTTATAAAGAACATATATTCGTTGAGGTAGTAACCTCTACCAATATTAAACAAGTCAATATACAATTGAGGACCATAAAATAATTATTATATCTTCAAAACTGATTTCAATCAGCAATGATAATGTGTGGTACTGTTGACTGCAGCCAAACCAGAATCAGATGTTTTGCCACCAAATCGCATCGCAATTCTTTGTTTTTGTTTTCTGTTTTTTTGTTTTTGTTTTGTTTGTTTTTTTTTTTTTTTGACTCCAAACACTCCCAGGCACTGTCCCCAAGCACATTCAAACCGAGGAGGCAAGCTGAATGAAAACACCGTTCGAACAGAGGTGAGCCCTTCATTTCTCTGACACAGCAAGCCAGCCAGCAAGCAGACATTACTTCTGAAGCGATTTCATTCTTGGAAACACAAAGTACCTGGACTATCTTTTTACAATGAGAGAGAAGAGTCCATAGACACGATTTCCATAAAAGTTACAGAAGGAAAACGAAAGGTTAAAGGACAGAAATAAAAAGTAAAGTGATATAAAAGGTTACACGTTATGGATGCTTCCAATGTGTAAGTCTAAATTCCACTAAATCTCTTTTTCCAAACAGAAAGCTTGTGGGGAGAAAACAAGAGATCATGTTTTCAGAAGAGGAATTAAAAATACAACAGTTCTTCACAAGTTTTCCTGCAATATATTCCGCTTTCTCAACCTTCAAACTATGTACGTAGTGCTTTGGGAAGAAGACAATGTTTTCCACTGTCCCACTCGGGTATTTTTTTCTGGGTAAAATACAGCAACAATACTTCTTAATAGTTTAACTTACAGTTAGCTTTGACTTTCAATTGTACCAGTTCCTTTTAGGTCCAAACAATAAATACAGGAAAAAAAAAAAGAAAATCTACTTAACAAAATGCTTTTGGCCCTAGGTAGGCACTCTTTTCCAATTCCACTCTATTCTACCTCATCTTTTCTCACTGGGCTGTCAAAATCCTTCGAAGAGCCCCCTCCAGGGCTTAACAACAACCATGGCCTCTATTCTGAGATATGAATCCATTTACCACCCTTTATCCCCCTCTAACACTTTCAACTAACACCATCAACTCCTCTGTGGACAGGATCCTTACTTCATCTCCCTGATTTCCTTATTCCCCTGCAATGCATTTACAACAGCTATAGTCATATCTCAAACATTTAAATCACACACCATGCAATTCCATGCTGAAAGACCATCAGTGGCTTCTCGCATCACTTGGAAGGAAATTCCATGTCCTCTTCAACATGGCTGCCAGGCTCTGGTATTATTTGGGTCCACCTACCTCTTGGCCAACTGTTCTCTGTGTTCTAGAAGTTCTGGCTTTCTTTTAGTTCCTCCCACCCAAAAGCCTTACACATTCACTACCTCCCCCCTCCCTTAAATGGGAATTCTCCTACTCATCTCTCAGATCTCAGCTCTAAATGTCACTTACTCAGAGAGACCATTCTTGAAACCTTAATCTAAAATAGGTTTACTTATTACAAAATCTTGAAGCAGCTTGAACTTTCCCTTCATAGTAGTTATTATAATGTAAAATCATGTTTTTGTATTTATTTGTTATCTGCCCATCAGCCTGATAGCTCCATGGATGCAAAGACAATGTCTATCTATTAACCAAGGTATCTGTTAGGTCTGGGTCAGGGTCAGGGTCAGGGTCAGGACAATAATTGTTAAATAAATGAATGACTGGATGAATGAAAAAGACATTCCCTTCAGTGAGTATCTCTCATTCCCTAGATGTTGAATAGATGAGCTATTAGTTATTATTTTTCTAGAGACAAAAGACAAAACCTTACTTCAGAACAACTTGGAAGCATATTCTGCTCCTTTTTTGGCTTTCCTAGAATCCTCCTAATGACTATAAGTACTAGTCTGCCTCACATTCATATCTGGAATTAAACAGTCATCCACTTTTCACTACTTTTCAATGACTCTGAAAATAGATTACTCAGGAGTCCTTTCAGATTCCCATATAAACCTTTAATAACCCAACCTTTAAACATCGAGTTATCCTGCTGACAATGCAACACAGTAGCTAACGCATTCTATAAATTCTTTCTTTGCGAAGTATAAGAAACCACTTCAAAGAAAAGGCTATGAAAGAAAACCTAATCTAAAAATTTTGCATCCATTGTACAATGTGTTCCTTCCCCCATAATTCCACAAAAATGTAGAACTGTTAGACAATCTGGCATTATACCACATACTTTTAAATGTATACTCACTGCAAAAGATAAAGGCCCATGTGCTCGAGGACAGACATAGAAGCCGCAACCCAGAACATCAGCAGCTGTTCTTAATGTGTCTCACTGAATATATGTCAATTGATATTACACAACTATTTTGGCTCTTCCAGAATTGCCTTTCTAAGACATCTATTTTATCGTGCCATTACCCTGATTTAAACTTTCAGCAGCTTCCCATTACGTAACTGTGCTCTCCAAACTGCGGTATGCCAAAGCCAAGGTACAGAGAGCTATGTGTCAGAAGAGGGAAGAGCCAGAGCAAATATGCTACACTTCCGGGGACAAACAAATGTGGCAGGTAAATAATTCTTGAACACTTGAAAAAATCTATTAAAACAGTTCTGGCTCTACTGCGGAACAAAACGCAAAGTTCAAAAATGACATTTTAATATATGATATGTAACTTTATAGAAGGTGCAAGTTTGGGAGACTGTCAAATACATAGGAGACACCCAATGAATGTGTCAAAAAGTCATCACAGAGGACTTCATTCATTTGCCAAATAAATAGTGACAACCACAGCCCAGCAATGCCGGGATTGGACAGTGGGCCTTCCTCCAGTTCTTACGAACTGATCTCTCATATATATATCACTGTTCTGAGTATAATATTAGGTTCAACCATAGGAAATTGCCAGTATTCAATAACTTTTGACTTACAAGAATGGCAAATTCCCATGGATCAACATAACACAAGAGTCTTTGTATCTATTCGTATCTGATCACCCCAACCTGTGTCCTTGCAGAAAAATGTGAGTTCTTTGTCTCTACCATCAAGTACTGCAACTGGCCTAAAATAAAACACAATACATGTTAGCTTAAGGCTCAGCCTGGGTCAGTCCGTACACAGTGAGCATAAACAAACATCCGAAGTTCCATATTTTGGAAGAAATACGGTGGTAAAAGAATCCCCTTCTCCTTCAGGTTGAGACAAAAAGGACTCCTAGGAGTTAGTGATTTAACAGGACTGGCATGACATAACAAAAAGCTAGTCACATTCACATTCCCACATCGCAAATAAACAAATTTTTGGGACTTACCTAGAAGAAAACCATTATAATGGTTTTCAAATTCTATGCTTATGTGAATGTTTTAAACTTGATCATCTGTTTTTGTTGTCAAAGAAGGAAATAGGCTTAGTCACAGTGCCTGACATCAACCAGAAAGAATTTATTGAGTATCAAGGCATACTTCTCTTTTTAAAAAAGGGTATATGTGAATCTGAGTTTTAAAAAGCTTTGGTAAGGGGCACCTGGGTGGCTCAGTTGGTTAAGCATCCCATTTCGGCTCAGGTCATAATCCCACGGTTTGTGAGTTTGAGCCCGGTGTCGGGTTCTATGCTGACAGCTCGGAGCCTGGACCCTGCTTCGGATTCTGTGTCTCCCTCTCTCTCTCTGCCCCTCCCCCGTTCACACTGTGTCTCTCTGTCTCAAAAATAAATAAATGTTAAAAAAAATAGATAAAAATAAAAAGCTTTGATACTTTGAGAAAAGAAGTTTTAGATTTTTAAAAAAGATTTTATTTTTAAGTAATCTCTACACCCAATGTGGGGCTTGAATTTACAACCTCCAGATCAGGAGTCTTGCATTCCACTTCCTGAGCCAGCCAGGTGCCCTGAAGTTTTAGATTTTTAAAAGAGATTTTTAGACACTAATTTAAAAAGATCTATGCACTCCTATGTTTACTGCAGCATTATTTACAATAGCACAGATATGGAAGCAAACTAAGTATCCACTGACAAATGGATGAGGAAATAGACACACACACACACACACACACACACACACACACACACACACACGGATATTACACACTCAAAAAGGAAGAGATCATGCCTTTGTGACAACATGGATGGACCTAGGGGGTATTAGGCTAAGTGAAATAAGTCAGCCAAAGACAAATGCTACATGATCTCAATCAAATCAAAACAAATGAATAAACACACAAAAAGCAGAATCAGACCTCTAAATACAGAGAACAAAGTGATGGTTGACAGAGGTGAGAGAGGTGGGGGATGGGCACAATGGGTGAAGGGGAGTGGGAGATACAGCCTTCCAGTTATAAAACGAGTTAAGTCAAGGGGATCAAAAGCATAAGGAATGTGATCAATGATACTGTAAGAGCATTGTAGGTACGGATGGCAGCTACACTTGTGGCGAGCATAGCATAACATATAAAGACGGTGAATCATGGCTATACTCCTGAAACTAATGTAACACTGTGTGTCAGCTATATTTAAATTTTTTTTAACGCTTATTTATTTTTGAGACAGAGAGAGACAGAGCATGAATGGGGGAGGGTCACAGAGAGAGGGAGACACAGAATCTGAAACAGGCTCCAGGCTCTGAGCTGTCAGCACAGAGCTCAACACGGGGCTCGAACTCATGGACCGTGAGATCATGACCTACGCCAAAGTCGGACGCTTAACTGACCAAGCCACCCAGGTGCCCCCTTTTTTTTTGTTTAACGTTGTATTTAAATTTTTAAAAAATGAGCAGGTGACACCCCATAGCACCACTAACCCCATTAACACCCCAACGTAGGTTCCTTTAGAAAAGGTAGCTCCAAGATCTGGTCAATATGAATACAATTGGAGGTGTAGAGAACAAGCTAGAATTGGGGCCAGGAGGAACTGGGGCCTCTGGGGAGCAAAGAAACAGCAGTGTAGGGCGCTAGGTAAGGGATGAAGTAAAGGGGAGTAGAGCTGATGGGGCGGGGGGGGAGGCATGTAGACTGACTGAGGTGGCTACCTGCTTCCCAAACTGTCCACGAGGTATCAGCAGCATTTTTGTTATATTCTAGTACCATCTGCACTATTGTTGACTCTTTCTAAAAATAAATACATTTGGGGACACCTGGGTGGCTCAGTTGGCTGAGTGACCAACTCTTGATTTCGGCTCAGGTCATGATCACACAGTTCACAGGACTGAGCCCCACATAGGGCTCTGTGCAGACAGTGCAGAGCCTGCTTGGGATTCTCTCTCTCACCCTCTGTCTCTCTGCCTCTTCCCCACTTACGTGCACGTGTTCACTCTTTCTCAAAATAAATAAATGTGAAACATTTTTTTAAATAAATATATTTTAAAAGGAAAAAAATAGATTTTAAGCTTAACATATAAACATATAGAATACTATAAAACACGTATCATTTTTCCCTTAGTAAACATGAAAATTTGGTGAGCCCCCAGATAGCCTGTATTGGAACAATGCAGATTCATCTTCATTCCCCCTACTTGGTAACTGCTAACTCTAAAAAGGTCCCTCTTGTTCTTTGCCTAAATCTTCATGAAACCAAATATCTGCCCGTGTTTAATCATACTTGGTCCTGCTGCAGCACTGCTGTGAAACAAATCCGATCCAGATACTCATGCCACGGAAGTTTAGCTGTTACAACACTCATCTGCTCTCTGTCAACTTGGCTTTGTTGATAGGCCAACAGTAACATCTGCTCAAAATAGCCTTGAAGAAATCAACAGACCAAGGTTTTTACCCCCAGAATCAACACTAAAAATGCAGCAACCACAGAAACATTGCTGGATATTTCCCTTAAAATTTCTGTTTCTCTGAATTCATTACCTTGGACCATTATTTTACTTCCTAGAATTTGCTGAAGTAATGAATTCTAAGAATTGAAAAAGTGCACTGTCTCATGCCTTTCCATCTCACTCTTCTCAAAGCTCCTAAGGACTAGACCTATAGAATTTGCTAACCCCATATGGAACAGAAAGTACTTGCCCCAATAACTCTTAGCTATTGCTGCTGCTCCTGATTAAAATTGACAAGAAGCATACGGTCTTTAGCCCAAACACATTTTAATATATACATACACAAAACTGTTACATCAGCATTTCTTAAAATTTAAAAAAATTAAAAACTTGGGAACATCTGTTGAACATGCAGATTTCTAGAGTCCTATCTTCAAAGAATCTGGAGAATAAGAAGGGGCTAGAGAATTTGCAGGTTTCTTTTTTTTTTTTTTTAAATTTTTTTTTTCAACGTTTATTTATTTTTGGGACAGAGAGAGACAGAGCATGAACGGGCGAGGGGCAGAGAGAGAGGGAGACACAGAATGGGAAACAGGCTCCAGGCTCTGAGCCATCAGCCCAGAGCCCGACGCGGGGCTCGAACTCACGGACCGCGAGATCGTGACCTGGCTGAAGTCGGACGCTTAACCGACTGTGCCACCCAGGCGCCCCGAGAATTTGCATGTTTAACAAGCACTTCTCAATCATCCAAGTTCTTTTCTTTTTTTTAAATGTTTATTTTTGAGAGAGAGACAGAGCGAAACAGAGAGTGAGCAGGGGAAGGGCAGAGAGAGGGAGACACAGAATGTGAAGCAGACTATCAGCACAGAGCCTGACATGGGGCTCGAACTCATGAACCACAAGATCATGACTTGAGCCAAAGTCGGACACTTAACCAACTAAGCCACCCAGGTGCCCCCTTTTCTTTATTCAAGTAGAATGGCCAACATTTTTTTGTTTTCTTTAAAAAATTTTTTTTAAGTTTTTATTTTAATTACCCAGTGCTCATCATAAGTGTACTCCATAATCCCAATCACCTATCTTACCTATCCCCTAACCCCCCCCCCCCCCAATAGCCATCGTTTATTCTCTAGAGTTAAGTGTCTGGGTTTTTTTGGTGGTGGTGGTGGTGGTGATTTCTTTTCTTTTTTCTTTTTTTTTTTGTGGCTTATTTCTTTTTCCCTTTGTTCATTTGTTTCTTAAATTCCACATATGACTGAAATCATATGGTATTTGTCTTTCTTTGCCTTATTTCACTTAGCATTATACTCTCTATCCATGTTGTTGCAAATGGCAAGATGTCATTTGTTTTTATGGCTGAGTAATATTCTATTGTATACACACACACACACACACACACACATACACACACACATACATACTACACCTTCTTTATCCATTCATTAATCAGTGGGCGCTTGGGTTGCTTCCATATCTTTGCTACTATAAATAACGTTGCTATAAATATTTTTGTATTCTTTGGGTAAATACTCTAGTGATTGCTAGATCATAAGTAGTTCTATTTTTAACTTTTTGAGTACCAGTTTGCACCAGTTTGCTCCAGTTTGCATTCCCACCAATGGTGCAAGAGGGTTCCTTTTTCTCCATATCCTCACAAACATTGGTTTGTTTTTGATTTTAGCCATTGTGACAGGTGTGAGGTAATATCTCATTGTGGTTTCATTAGCATTTCCCTGATGATAAGTGATAATGAACATCTTTTCATGTGTCTGTTGAGCCATCTGGATGTCTTCTTTGGAGAAATATCTGTGTCGTCTGCCCATTTTTTTTTTTTAATTTTTTTTCAACGTTTATTTATTTTTGGGACAGAGAGAGACAGAGCATGAACGGGGGAGGGGCAGAGAGAGAGGGAGACACAGAATCGGAAACAGGCTCCAGGCTCTGAGCTATCAGCCCAGAGCCTGACGCGGGGCTCGAACTCACGGACTGCGAGATCGTGACCTGGCTGAAGTCGGACGCTTAACTGACTGCGCCACCCAGGTGCCCCCGTCTGCCCATTTTTAAATTGGATTATATGGTTTTTGGGTCTTGAGCTGCATCACATCTTTATATATTTTGGATAACCAACCCTTTATCAGATATGTCATTTGCAAATATCTTCTCCCATTCCATAGGTTGTCTTTTGGTTTTGTTGATTGACCCCTTCAATGTACAGAAGGTTTTTATTTTGATGTAGTCCCAATAGTTTATTTTTGCTTTCATTTCCTTTGCCTCAGGAGACATACCCAGAAAAATGTTGCTATGGCTGATGTCAGAGAAGTTACTTCTGTGTTCTCTTCTAAAATTTTTATGGTTTTGGGTCTCATATTTAGCTCTTCCATCCATTTTGAATTTATTTTTGTGTATGGTGGGAAAAAGTGGCCCAGTTTCATTCTTTTGCATGCTGCTGTCCAGTTTTCTCAACACTTGTTGATGAGACTGGATACTTTCCTGCTTTGTTGAAGATTAACTGACCGTATAACTAATAATGGGCTTATTTCTGGGTTTCCTACTCTGGTCCATTGATATATGGGTCTATTTTTGTGCCAGTACCATACTGTTTTAAGACTGCTTTGTAATATAACTTGAAGCCTGGAACTGTGATGCCTCCAGCTTTGCTTTTCTTTTTTCAAGATTGCTTTGGCTATTTGGAGTCTTCTGTGGTTCCATACAAATTTTAGGATTGTTTGTTCTAGGTCTATGAAATATGCTAGTAGTATTTGGATACGGATTGCATTAAATGTGTAGATTGCTTTGGGTAGTATAGATATTTGAACAATATTTGTTCTTTCAATCCATGAGCATGGAATGTGTTTCCATTTCTTTGTGTCACCTTCAATTTCTTTCACCAGTGTTTTATAGTTTTCAGAGTACAGGTCGTTCACTTCTTCGGTTAAGTTATTCCTGGGTACCTTATGGGTTTTGGTGCAATTAGAAATGGGATTGGGCCAGTCTTCTGGAGGTGGGGACCACCACACTGGCAGTGAGGCAAGTGTGACTAAGAACAGCAGGCTTCAGGAACGAGGGGGATGGTGTCAGGGCTTGGTGTAAGCAAGTTAGGTAGCCCATGTCCACACTGCGCTGGTTCCTGCAGGTCGCCTTGTGCTTATGCTGATGGGCAGGGGAGGCAAATCACACCGGACAGTTCCTTTGTTCCCAGAGGGGTCTCTCCATGAATACTGCCTCTCTGGGACACACTCCAAAATGAGCAACTGACCTCTTCACTGTGTTCCCCAAGCACTCTTCAGATTGCTGTTTCCACGCTATATGTGCATGGGCTGTTTGTCTGCCTCTCTCCAAGAGCAGCCCCAATGTCCTCCAAGCTCTCCCAGATCCAAGCATAATGACCTTGAAACCTCTAGGCTCTAAGCCCCACTGGTTGCAAGAACTCATGAGATTTGGAACCTCTTGCTCTCTGAGCCAACTGCTGTGGGGAATCATCTTCCCTGTGCACTTCCCTGTGTACTAGTCTGTCTCTTGCCTGACCTTCTCAGTAACTGGGGCTCCCTCCCCACCGTAGCAGCCAAGATCCATTTCTCTGCCAAACCTCATTTCTGCACTTCCTACTGTCTTCAATGTGGTCTCTTCTCTCTATTAGTTGTGGAGTTTGTTCTGCCAGTATCCAGATCAATTTTGGGGGTATTTGGGATGATATAATAGTTACCCAGTTGTATTCGTGGGATGAAGTGAGCCTAGGGTCTTCCTACTCTGCCACCATCTTCCGCTCTCTCCTTCACCAAGTTATTTTAAGAACTGAGATATAATATAATTCAAATACCATAAAATTCACCTTTTAGAAGTGTACAAATTCAGTGGTTTTTAGTAGAGTCACAAGATTGTACAACCATCCCCATTATCTTTTTTTTTTTTAATTTTTTTTAACGTTTATTTACTTTTGAGACAGAGAGAGACAGAGCATGAACGGGGGAGCATCCCCATTATCTAATTCCAGAATATTTAATCACCCCAAAAAGTAATCTTGTGCTCATTAGCACACTCTCCCATCCCTCCTCCAACCAGATCCTGTAACTACTAATGTACTATCTCCATGGATTTGCCTGTAAATTTCATATAGATGAAATCATAAAATCTAAGGTCTTTTTGTCTGGCTTCTTTCACTTAGCATAACGTCTTCAAGGTTCATCCATCATGTAACATGTATCAGAACACCATTCCTTTTCATGGCTAAATAACGTTCCATTATATTGGTATGCCACGTTTTGTTTATTCACCCATCAGTTGTTAGACATTTCAGTTGTTTCCAATTTTTAGGTATTATGAAAAATTCTGGTATGACCATTCACATACAAGGATTTTTTGTTTTTGTTTTGGTAAACCTATGATTTTATGTCTCTTGGATATATACATAGGAGTTGAATTGTGGGGTCATATGGCAACTGTATTTTTAAATTTTTGAGGAACTTCCTATTTTTCTAAGTGACCGTACCAGTTAAACTGTCACTAGCAATGTGAGGGTTCCAATTTCTTAACATCCTCAACAACACTATTTTTTGTCCATCTTTTGCATTATATCTATCCTAGTAAGTGTGAAGTGGCATCTCACTGCGGTTTTAATTACATTTCCCTAATAGCGGCTCATGATGTTAAACATCTTTTCATGTGCTTACTGGCCATCTGTGTATCTTCTTTTTTTGAAAAATGTCTATTAAGATCCTTTGCTCACTTTTGACTTGTATTATCAATTTTTATGGCTTTTCAATTGTATTGCAATTTTTTATTGCAAGCCTTTTTATCGCTGAGTTGTAAGAATTCCTTACACATCCTAGATACAAAACCCTTAACAGATATGTGATTTGCAAATACTTTTTCTCATTCTGTAGGTTTCTTTCACTTTCTTGATAGTGTCCTTTGAAATACAAGTTTCTCGTTTTTATGAAATCCAACTTATCTATTTATGCTTTTGTTGCTTGTGCTTTAATTGTCATATGTAAGAAACCACTGTCTAATCTAAGGTCATGAAAATTTACACTTAGGTTTTCTACTAAGGGTTTTATAATTCTAGCTCTTACAGTTAGGCCTATAATCTATTTTGAGTTCTTATATATGGTATGAGGTAGGGATACAACTTCATTATTTTATATTTTAATATCTAGTTATTCCAGCAACTTTGTTGAGAATATTCTTTCCTTACTGAATTGTCTAGGCATCTTTGTCAAAAGTCAGCTGTTCACAAGTGTATATTTCTGAATTTTAAATTCTAATCCATTAAGCTATACATTAATATTTATGCCACTACCACACAGTTTTGATTTCCACAGTTTTTTGCAGGCATACCTCATTGTACTGTGCTTCATTTCATTGTATTTTGCAGATTTTGTGCTTTTTACAGTTTTAGGGTTTGTGCTAAATCTGTGTGGAGCAAGCAAGTCCATTGGTACCATTTTTCCACAAACATTTGATCACTTTGTCTCTGTGTCACATTTTAGTAATTATCACAATATTTCAAATATTTAACTTATTATTCTATTTGTTATGGTGATCTGTGATTAGTGATTATGACTTGCTGAAAGCTTAAATAATGGTTAGCATTTTTAGCAATAAAGAATTTTAAATTAAAGTAAGAACTTTTAAAAAGGCATTATGCCGTGGCACACTTAATAGACTACAGTATTGTGTAAGTATACCTTTTCTATGTACTGGAAAACCAAAAATTAATTTAATTTACTTTATTGCGATATTTGCTTAATTGCAGTGGTCTGGGACTGAACCCACAATATCTCTGAGGCATGCCTGTAATAAGTTTTGAAACTTCACCTGCCCCCCCAAAAATTATTAAAAGCTGTATATGAACTACATTTTGAGAAACACTGGCTTATGCTTTCAAGCACAACTACACTTCTTCTATCAAATGTCTTATTTCTATAATCACTATAAATACATCTTTTGCAATATGGGCTTCTAAAATAAAAATACACTAATTTATTTACCATGATTTAGAATCTTGCCTACCACCTCTACATTTGCCCACAGAAAAAATAAAATTTCATCTTGTTACCTAAATCAGAGGTCACAACTGCAACACGTAGTCAAATTTAGCCTGATGATGCATTCTGTTTGGCCATATAGTATTTTTATAAATGGTGATTTGAGTTCCTTTATATGAATCATGTACTCTCCAATTCATATCAGTGCCTGCTACTCTGGATTATGTTATACCCAGCCTATTTCACTCATTTTTGTGCATTCGGGTTGGCCATATCCTACCTAAACAAATCCTTAATATAGTTCCATTAGGGCAAATAGGAAAAGTTCTGGTTTCTTTTATTTTGTTGTAACCAATGCCCAATTTTTTCAAGGAGTTTATTCAAATGCTAGATTACATTTTCTTGAACTTAGGAAGACTTAACAGATATTTACTGACTAGCAGTAGTTCTATGACTTAAAAAATGTCAAATGGGTGTCAAATGGGTTGAAATTCCACTAGGCTCAAAATATTACTTGTTATCAAGTGTAGCAAAAATTCCAAAGTTGAAGATTATTAATATGGTGAATAAAATGTAATTCAGATTTACTAGTAACTTTCAGATAAGATCAAATTTATCTTTAATTACCAATGAGAATAAAAAATTGGCTCATATTTCTTAGAGGAAAACACAGATTTAAAAAAATGTTGGCTGGCACAATTTTAAAAAGCCATTTTAAAGGCTGGGAAATGCAGCACCTGGGTGGCTCGGTTGGTTAAGTGTCTGACTTTTGGTCAGGTCATGATCTCACACTTCCTGGGATCCAGCCCTGTGTAGGGCTGCGCAACAATGCCCAGCCTGCTTGGATTCTCTCTCCCTCCCTCTACCCCTCCCCTGCTCATGCACACGTGCTCACTCTCTCTCTCTCTCAAAATAAATAAACATGAAAAAAAAAAAGGCTGGGATAAAGACAGCCTCAAAAAACCTACTACACTTTAGAAAAGTTGGCCCTCCACCTGAGGAAACGCTGGTACTTAAAACTACCATACAAGCTGGGGCCGCACGTTCACGCTGACCTTCCTTCCTCTCCTTCCCTAGCTCCCAAAGAGGGATTCAGGCAGGCTTCTTTGGGTCTCTACCATCCTCATACTCAGCCTAATACAGCTAGAGAATGTTTTGCTGTCACTAGAATAGTATATGATGACAAATAATGCCAATGGTCCTAAAAGTAGATGGGCTTATTAAATGTTGAGAGCTGGGCAGAATCCAATCAGGCCATCAGATGAGCCAGGACAACATTTTTGTTTCTCTCTCATCTTCTTCCTGGGGAAGAGCACATCTTTCCTTTTCCTTTTAAGACTGAGCAAATACTGACCTAAGATAATAGAAGAGGGTCTTTTATAATACAAATTTAAGAAGAAAAATGGCTTATGCTTGTCCAATGGCTTGTCCTTAAAGATTTTTAAGGACCAAGTTATGCCAACAAGTAGTCAGAGGAAATGTCTGATCATCTTGTAAATGGTAGATCCTGAGGGCCCATACAAAAGGCTTTGTTTCCACAGTCTTTTTTTTTTTTTTTTATTAAATTTTTAAAACATTTATTCATTTTTGAGAGTGAGAGAGACAGAGAGTATGAGCAGGGCAGAGAGTGAGGGAGACACAGAATCTGAAGCAGGCTCCAGGCTCCGAGCTGTCAGCACAGGGCCCGATGTGGGGCTCAAACTCATGGACTGCGAGATCATGACCTGAGCCAAAGTCGGACACTTAACCGACGGAGCCACCGAGGCACCCTGTTCACAGTCTTTTTCAGCCTGGTTGGGTTAGAAACATTTTCCCGGTACAATCAGGTAAAACTCAGTAACTGAAAACCAGACCAAAATACCAAGATGAGGAAAAAAGCCCATAGGGCAAAGGAGTAAAAGCAGAGGTAAACAGCAAAGAGTCTAGGGGTATAACTAAAGAAAGAGGAAGATTCACAGAGAAGTTCCCTGAGGCACCAGGAGAGGGGTGGCTGGAAACCCTTGAGTATCCAATGGGCCAGTTAAAAGCACAAAGAGGAAACCCACCTCACCTGATTCCCCGCCCAAGATGAATTCTGTTAACAGGCACCTTGAGCTTGGAGAAAAGACTTACTATACATCCTTCAAGACTCACTGGTATAAGTGATCGGCTAACAGCGAGACTTCCTTTTTTCTTTCAGTGTTGCACTGTATCATCATGCTCTTCTGAGGTTTGGAAAGACATTCTCACAGAACAAGCAATTATTTGTAAAATTTCCATGTGGTGTACTACCGGACACAAACAGAAAGCAACTATACTGAGTTTTGAAAAAAATGAGACCCAGGACAAGAACCGGATACTTCTAGACAGGTGAATAGGCAAAGTAATATCTGTCTTCCAAAGATGACCTGTTTTTCAGGCCCTGATAATTTTGTGTATCTCAAGGCTGACTCATAGTATCTGAATATGCTCAGCACTATTAGCTTCAACCCATAGTCACTTATTTTAAGCTGTTTACTTCTCAAGCTAAAAGCTTATTAATTTAGATAAAATGTGCTTTGATTCTATTTAACAAAAAAAGAGCATTTAAAATTAGAGGTTTTATCAGTACTGTTGGATATCTGTCTTTGATCCTTTTATAAGAGCCCTATGTTAATAATAAATGATCTTTTAAATAGATTTATAGGGAAACAGATTCTGAATACTAAGAATGTACTAATTTTTCTCTGTATTAAGGATCCTGTGGACAAAATGGACCCTTCCCTGACAATTCACATAAACAAGACAACTAGTAGAAGTAGATGTACCTATTTCATTTGGCAGGTTAGGGAACAATTAGACCATGACCACTAAATGCCTTCAGTAAGAAACAGCGACCAGACTGTGACACGGCCTACACTGCAATCCAGTAGGTCAATGAGCCAGTGGAACATGCAGGAAATTGTTCAAGTACAGGAAATTTTCTGACAATACTCCTAACCAAAAAAGACCAAAATGGGCTATATTACTTGGACATGGGCAAGAAGCAAAATGTCAAGTGGACCTATAAAAAAATAATAGCTTCTGAAAACCCTGGTAAGATAATCCTAAAAGCAAAAGAGCAGAAAGTCCTATTATGCTTCTTTCAAACTAATGCAGTCAGCAATTCTACTACTGATGGCTGGATATTATTTCTCTACATATAATGAAGAAGCCCTGGGTAAATAAGGTAAAGGTCAAACCACTGTTTAGTTAAAAATGCCCAACAAGGATGCTGATGGTAAAAGTACTTGAAAAGGGGAGACAGAGAAAAATAGCAGGAGCATCAGAAGAAGTATTTCATGGTGAAGTTCTGCTAGCCCATAGAAAGAACATCTGAGGTGTGAAATCAAACAGAGTCTTGGACTCAGAGATCCCAAGTGATGTTGAGAATCGATAAAATAATCCAACCTTTGAGTGAGAGTAGATAATGCAGGGTCCTTACAAGAGAGGCAAAGACCACTGGTCTATTTGCTATAGAGATGGACAAGAACAATAAGACCATCTGCCCGCGTGGATTAAACAAAAACTAAAAATATAATTATTTCTAATTTGGCCAACTAAATGAAGAAGGTGGAGGGCAACAGTCTATTTGCAAGAAGGTAAGGACACGTGGGACAAGGTGTGTAAAGCTTCTAGCACAGTGTAAGACCCAGTGATACTCTGCAGAAAAGTCAGCCAGTATCTTGTCCTCAAACCTCTGAGACTTAAAAAGTGAAGAGCTTATCAGTAAACATTGGGTATTCATAAAACTGGAGAGTGAAGGAAATCAACTGCTCTCCAAAACAAGGGCTTACTTCCAGCTGATACCATATGATAGACCTCTATATTGTACAATATAAATAATTTGTGGATCAGAGTACTATTACTAATGACTGCAATGGAGGTAGTTAGACAATTATGTTGGAAGATGCTTTCACAATCCAATTTCCAGACAATGGAAAGCATTCAAATACTATATGTAGTTTTGCAAATAATCATTAAAATAATATAGATCAAAATTACACACTGTCTTTACTCAAAACCTTATCTGCAAAAACTATATCATGAAAATGATTTGGAATGCTGCTACCCCTTCCACCCTGAAGACCACAATTTTTAAGATTATACCCTATATTAAAACATGCAACTCCCCATTCTAATTAAATAAATATCTACGGCTGGATAATATATTTTTGAGATGCATTAGAACTTTTTAAAATAAATATTGTATTTATAAAATGCCAACTTTCAAAGAAGTCAAAACTAAGAATTTTAGTCCATGGGGTATATGCACACCAGAAACATTTTGTTGTGCTAGATCCACCAGTGACCCTTCTCAGAAAATCTGCCTCCAAGTACAGCTCCTGTTGAGTGGGCTATAGGTCATGTGACTCACTCAAGACTACTGCTTTCCACGGCATATTGGATAAGACACAGACAACTACCTGGGGTGACACATATCTGCGACCTAGGACTATGCAGGCTTATTTTAAAATATGAAGAGGACCAGTTAGGTTATCCCTCAAGAATTTTACCTGACAAATATAAGGACATTGCCAAGAGCTCTCGATACTAGAGTTGAGTAACCATGGCAAAACCTTCTGAGATACTGCAGACCCTAAGCAAAACAAAGTCACAAAGAAGCAGGTTGGGAAAGGACGAACAATTCACAGCAATAAAGAGTAAGAGAGACGCATGCCTGGGGTTTCTGCGGCACCTGTCATTCCTGAGGTCTGCTTGTTTACCTTCTCCTAGAGTCCCTTTATGGTTATAATAATCCTCCACTGTACTTGAGCTACTGTGTCAGGGTTTCTGTTTCTTAAAATATTATAACTAAAACGGAATTTCTAAATATATTAACTTATCTTTTCCTCTAAAACTCAAGAGCAAAGCCATTTTTTCAGCCTATAGGATTTCACAAAAACATTTAAATAAAGATGATACAAATAAATGTTTCCTTTGATTCTTCACTCCTATTTTCCTTCAATAGATATTTCTTGTATGTCTCCAAGTTGACTACAAGGTATACAGTAGTGCACAAGAGAGACATGGCTTCTCTTTTCAGAAATTTAGAAACTAGTGGGAGATGCAGGCCTTTGAAAAGTCATACACAGTAAATAAATAACCACTACCTACAGGGTGCTATCAAATGTTTGGACTATTTAAGAATGGCTGGCCAGGAAAAGCTTCTTAGAGGAAGTAACATTTACCCTCAGGGCTGAAGGAATTAGCCAGGTAAAGAGTGGGGGGTACATTCTAGGCAGAAGGGAAATAAAGAATATGCACACATTTTCTACCTGAGAAGATCTTAAGTGTTCCAAAAACTAAAAGAAGGCCAGTGTTGAAGTATAGTAAGAGAAAGACTGACTCAAGGATACCACTGGGGAGGAAGGAAGGGCAAGATTACAGACCAAGTGATACAATGTGAGTTTTACTTAGTGGGAAATCACTGATGGCTTTTCAGCCAAGGAAAGACATGACCTGATATGTGTTTTATGAAAATCTCTCTGGATGCTATGGAGAATAGTGGGATCAAAGGGAGTCGAGTGGAAAGAATAGTTAGGAGGTAACTGAATAAATAGTACATGATACCGGTTTGGAGACAGAAGACAGTTTCCTAGACCTATTTCAGAAGAGGACTTCAAAACCAGTGAGTAAAATATTTTCCAAATATGTTCAATTATAAATTTCTCAGAGATACACACATATGCAGTAAAAATACAGACACGAATGGGAATGATAAACACTGAATTCTGTATAATGGTTCCTCTGAGGAAGGCAGAGGAGAGGGGCTATTTCCTGGGAGAGGTGATAATAAACAAAACTAATCTTGTTCATATTATTTTGTTTCTTAACCAGGGAGATGGATACAGAAGAGTATATGGTATGTCTTAATGTTTTTTTAAAAACATTGTATTTACTCATAAAAGTAACAGAATATGCTTAGTTATTTTATTTAATCCGTGCTACACAGTTTAATCACTATGAGCTTTCTGCAACAAAAAGACTACAAAGTAAGTGTAATTATTCCAATTCAGGATAAACTGAAAGATTTTTATTGGAAAAAAAACCCCTGTTACCCTATACCTTTAAGTCAGTGAAATATGTTCTGATTATGAGGACTAAACACATAATTAGATACTGTGGGTTCGTTATGAAACAGGTTGGAGGTATATTTGTGAGTCCTCAAAGTCATGTGGGTCTGATTCTACTGGAGCAAAATACCACTCCTATTTTTACCAGTAAACATGTACCTTTATTTTAAAGTATGTACGAGGTTTGACATGCTTATTCCTCCACTGATCATTTTTCGTAATTATTCCACCCTCTACATTTCTTAAACACTTACCTTAAATGATCCCAAGGGTACCAGAACCTGCTTCTAGAACAAACACTGCAGAGAAATTGTAACCCAAGCACTTCCAGAATAAAGCATGCAACAATCACTCCTCAACATCATCTGTCTCAAAGATGCTCCCTGAAGTATAGAAGCTGTACAGGCCACCATTCTCTCTCACCACCACATTAAATGAAAATATAAATCAATGAACTTACCCCAGATGATCCATCAGTACATCATCCTGTCCGCTATACTTTTAAAATCTGTCCAGAATTCAACCAATTCTCCCCACGTCCACTACTACTAACTTGGTCCAAGCAACCCAAATTACTGCAATTGCCTCATAACTGGTCCCCCATTTTCCCCTTCGAACTCTCCCACAATCTTTTTTCAATGGGGCAACCTGAGTGATGAGGATAAAATATATATCAGAGCATGCCAGTGCTATACCTAACCTCTCCAGTTGTTTCCCATCTCAGTCCAGTAAAACCTAAATTCTCTACTGTTGAGATCGACTACATTTCTCTTCCTTCGTTTTTTTCCCATAGCACTTAACACCTCCAATAAACTATTCTTTTTTTTTAAGATTTTTAAAAAGTTTATTTCTTATTTTGAGAGACAGAGAGAGAGAGAGTAGGGGAGGGGCAGAGGGAGAGGGAGAAAGAGAGATTCCCAAGCAGGCGCTGTGCTGTTCCCGTGGAGCCTGACTCAGGACTCGAACTCATGAACGGTGAGATCATGACCTGAGCCACAATCAAGAGTCAGACACTTAATTGATTGAGCCACCCAGATGCCCCTAGAGTATATATTCTACTTAGTCATTTGTTTACTGTCTGTACCTTACACAAGGATAAAAACTTAATGAAGGCCAAGAGTTTTGTCTGCTTTTCTTTACTGTTGTATCCCCAAACCTGAATGGTGCCAAGCATTTAGAAGGAGTTCAAAAAATGTTTGTTGACTAAATGAATGAATGAGTGACTATTTCGTTGAAGCCACAGGAATCACACACAATGGTTCTGCCATTTAACCTGAGGTTTCTATTCTTTCTGTAATATCAAAATTAGTGCGAACACAAGAAAGAGCTATAAGACAACTGACGTGAGAACCATAAAAATCCTTGTAGGTGAGAAATAAGTTAGGATCCAAAAACAAGACTTTAGAGTTTGTTTCCCTCTAGTCCTGAAGATTTCTTTTTTTATTTTTTAAAAAAATTTTTTTTTCAACTTTTTTTTAATTTATTTTTGGGACAGGGAGAGACAGAGCATGAACGGGGGAGGGTCAGAGAGAGAGGGAGACAGAGAATCGGAAACAGGATCCAGGCTCTGAGTCATCAGCCCAGAGCCTGACGCGGGGCTCGAACTCACGGACCGCAAGATCGTGACCTGGCTGAAGCCGGACGCTTAACCGACTGCGCCACCCAGGCGCCCCTAGTCCTGAAGATTTCTATTGATAAATAAAACTTTAAAATAACCTTTACACTATTTATTGGTTGGTCAAAGCATTTTTTTTTCTACTCTTAAAGTTTTTAGAAAATTTATGTTTATGTTCCTTTGCTCATTCTAATGCATTAAAAAATTTTTTTTACATTTACTTATTTTTGAGAAACAGAGTGAGACAAAGTGTGAGTGGGGGAGGGGCAGAGAGAGAAGGAGACACAGAATCTGAAGCAGGCTCCAGGCTCTGAGCAAGTGGTCAGCACAGAGCCTGATGAGGGGCTCAAACCCACGAACTGTGAGATCATGACCTGAGCTGAAGTTGGACGCTCAACCGACTGAGCCACCCAGGCGCCCCTCTAATGCATTTTAAATCCAACATATCATTTGAAAAAGGTATCACCTAATGCTAGTGTAGTAATCATATTGCAATATATAAAGGTATCAAATACCTTTGATACACATCATATCAAATACACATCATATACCTCAGACTTCTACAATATTATATGCCAATTATATCTCAATAAAAAATTCACTTATTACTGTTTGAGGAAGAAAAATGGGGGCAAAGAATAAGAATATTATAGAATGAATCTACTCTTAAGAGGTTCAGAAAACGGTTTTGAAAGGAGGCATCTACTTGATGGTATTTAATTAGATATGGTAGTATCGTACTTCATTTTTTTCGTCACCCAAAGAAGAAAGGAGAGGCAGGAAATATATTCTAATTTGAAGGGTCAATTATTTCATTACACTTCATGAAATATCAAGTTACTATATAAAGCTGAATATATTTGCTACTCCAAAAATTGAACTATTTGGGAAGAGTCAACTTCAAACATCAGCTGTCAGTTATTTTGTCAAGACTAAAAGAAATACTTACGTTCTTATGTCTCTGAAAGTAGAAGAAAAACATACTTTAGGAGGACTACTTCAATCACTAGTCAAGATGAAACAGAATTAAACTTCCTTGAAGGTAAATCGATAAAATTTTGGCCTTAGCAAAAAAAAAAAAAAAAAAAAAAAAAGCATCTCATCTAGAGGGAAACAAAGGTGGTTAGAAAGGTAAGAGAGAACCAACAGTTAACCTGTTCTCCTAAGAATCTCTGAAGTCATTTTGTTAACTGAAGAAACTGAGAAGTAATAAAAGAGCTATACAGGTGGACAGAGCAGAATGGAGAGTAATATTATTAACTGGATATTTACTGTATAGCCGGCACTTTATATTCATACTCTCATTTCAATCTTTAAAATAAACCTGGGAGATGGTTTTGTTAGCATCATTTAACAGAGAAAAAAACTGAGACGTATATAGGTAAAATAACATAAACAAAATGATACAGGAAGGATTAACTAAAAAGACAAATATCTAAACTCCAATGTCAAACTGTCTCTATGTTGCTTCTTCTGTAACTGAATACATCGCTGGATTTTTCCCACTGGCTTAACTTCTCTTACATGTAAGCACAAAAGTGATTCAACTCGGGGCACCTGGGTGGCTGCGTCAGTTAAGCATCCAACTTCAGCTCAGGTCATGACCTCACAGTCTGTGAGTTCAAGCCCCACATCAGACTCACTGCTGTCGGCATGGAGCCTGCTTCAAATCCTCTGTTTCTCTCTCGATGCCCCTACCCAGCTTGTGCTCGCTCGCTCGCTCGCTCGCTCTCTCAAAAATAAATAAAACATTAAAAAAAAAAAGTGACTCAGCTCTTAGATCCAGCTCTTAGTTCCCATCTGTATGCAACTTCAGAAATCAAGTGAGTTTTCAACCAAATGAGTTTTATTTTGTTCCATATGCATGAACTCTAATCTGATCTAGGATCTGCCCTCTTAAAAAAACAAAACAAAACAAAACAAAACAAAACAAAACAAAACAAAACAA
>NW_024412426.1:18458625-18460138 GCF_014898765.1 Herpailurus yagouaroundi
AAAACAAAACAAAACAAAACAAAACAAAACAAAACAAAACAAAACAAACACCTGCCTTTGATCACAAGGAAGACTTTCACTGAATAAAAACAACTCAAAAGGTAATGTTCCAAATACTCTGGAGAGCTGCTCAGTGGCATCCACTAAGCCCTCATATATACACGTCAGCAATCCCACTCCTACATAGGTACCCAAAGAAGTGCCTTCGGGTGTTTGCCAAAAGACAAGTGGCGAGTGCCTGGGTGGCTCAGTCGGTTGAGCACCTGACTTCAGTTCAGGTCAGGATCTCACAGATCAAGAGTTCAAGCCCTGCATTGGGCTTGCTGCTGTCAGCGCAGAGCCCTCTTCGGATCCTCTGTCCCCTCTGTCTCTCTGCCCCTCCCCCACTCACGTGCGCCTGCGCGGTCGCGCTCCCTCCGTCTCTCAAAAATAAATAAACATCAAAAAAAAAAAAAAAAGCTGAAGAATGTTCACAGCAACACTATTTACAAGAACCCTGATGTGGAAACAACCTAAATGCCCATCAACAATACAATGGAAGAATGGATTGGAACAAATGAACCCTGTCTAGATGCAACTATATGGATGAATCTCACAAACATAGTGATGAATGAAACACCTCCATCAAAAGAGTTCATATTGTAGTATTCCATTTAAATGAAGTTCAAAACAAAATCAAAACTAATGTATGGTGTTAGAACTCAGGACCGTGGTAACTCACTCTTCAGAGAGGTAGTGAAGGCAGGGGCAATGAAAGAGGAGGGCTTCTGAAATTCAGACGGTATTCTGCTTCTTTCTGATCTGGATGCTTGTTACACAAGTTACGTTCACTTTATGAAAAATCATCACGTTTTCACTAATTTTTTGCAAATTTTCTTTTAATCTTTTACACTTCAACAAAAAGTTCTTTTAAAAAAGCGCTATTCTGGGGCACCTGGGTGGCTTAGTCAGTTGAGCATCCGACCTTGGCTCAGGTCATGGTCTCACAGTTGGTGGGTTTGAGCCCCACATAGGACTCTGTGCTGACAGCTCAGAGTCTGGAGCCTGCTTTGGTTTCTGTCTGCCTGTCTGTCCCTCTCTCTCTGCCCCTCTCCAGCTTGTGCTCTCTCTCTCTCTCTCAAAAATAAATAAATAAACATTTTTTTAAGCACTATTCTATTCTCGGTGGGTTAACAGTACAATATTTACACTATAACTGTTAATACTTTTAGCCTTTTTCTTATCTCCTCAGATAGAGGCAGACAATAAACCATAAAAGGTTTTTTTCTTTTTTTTTATTTTTTTCAACGTTTATTTATTTTTGAGACAGAAAGACAGAGCATGAACAGGGGAGGGGCAGAGAGAGAGGGAGACACAGGACCCGAAGCAGGCTCCAGGCTATGAGCTGTCAGCACAGAGCCCAACGCGGGGCTTGAACTCACGGACTGTGAGATCATGACCTGAGCCGAAGTCGGACACTTAACCGACTGAACCACCCAGGCGCCCAGGTTTTGTTCTTTTTTTTTTTTTTTTT
>NW_024412426.1:18460538-18511864 GCF_014898765.1 Herpailurus yagouaroundi
GCCAGGTCAAGATCTCGCGGTCCGTGAGTTCGAGCCCCGCGTCGGGCTCTGGGCTGATGGCTCAGAGCCTGGAGCCTGTTTCCGATTCTGTGTCTCCCTCTCTCTCTGCCCCTCCCCCGTTCATGCTCTGTCTCTCTCTGTCCCAAAAAAATAAATAAACGTTAAAAAAAAATTAAAAAAAAACAATAATTTCATTTCATTGATTGGCTAAATGATAATTTATAGAAAGTTCCATTCATCTCAATATAATAAAATGTTTTTTTCAAACTCTAGTTTAAAATCCTGATGCCATCATCTTCACTAAATAAGGGAATTAACTTGAGTCACCATATATTCAGCTTTATATAAACACTTTAAATAAACTATTAACAACTAGAAGTTTTTAATGCAGACTGCACAAAGTCTACTAACACTCTTCCTAAATTTTCTTCTACTACATTAGCTTCATATTTTTGACCTCTAGATGAATGAAAAAATCCTTAAAAGCATTTAGCACAGGAAAACACGAGACGATGATAAGCTTTCTAAAAGTCACAAGCTTGATGTCTTTCTCACTCTGCAATAGGATCTCTGAGCAAAATAATCCTGCAGATTAACACTTTTGGGTTTTTTTGGTCAGAGTGATGAATTTTGAAAAATCAACTTTTCCATCTGAGAATTTCTCAGCGTTCCATTTGTAACTAAACATTAATTCATAGCCCAGGAAGATTTAAATCATTTTCCTAAAAAATAGAGAATAGGACAAAAACAATACCTATAGATGATTCTATTTAAGACTGTGTTATATCATTTCTTCTTTTAGAAAACTCTACCTCATATGAAAGAAGAGCTTTGATACAAACAGTTTATTAACGACAAGGAGGAAAGGGGCAAAGAGAAAAAACACAGACAGGCAGGAAATCAAAGTTTACCTAAAAATTTCCTTTGCAAAATAATCCGCTGACAAAGATGAGTTAGTGGAAAGAAATGAATATCCTGATACTGTTCCCAACAAAATTTTGAACTATTAAGGGATGTTATTATTCATTTCCCTGGTTACCATGATCCTGTGATTACAAACTATTCTATGTTTTAGAAAGCTATGCAATTTCCTTAAGCAGCTACAGAATATAGGTTTAAGTGGAGGTAAAGTAATATATATAATACTTATTAATTTTAATAAGCGTTAAGATATTTCAAACACTGTAACTAGAAATCACAGTTGGCAAATGATAAGAAGGCTTATAAATCAACTTTTCATTTCTCTACCATATATGTTGCTAATTTTCTTAGCAACTGACATTAGAAATTCCAGTATCTTCAAGATAAAAATTTCCCGAGAAATTATGAATCTGGGTTCCAGAAGACCCATGGATGATACTCCAATGTCAGGTATGGAACCACTGAGATAGAGACAATTTTAGAAGGTCATCAGTCTAGTGAGCTAAAGGATAGTGTTACTATTCTGCCAAAAGTGACCGAGAAATCCAATTTAACTGGTATGATTAAGCATATTAATTTCCTTCTCATTAGTATAATGAACAGTATAGAACTAATATAGTATGAAATTAGATAATCTCTTTCAGCAAAAAACATGAAGCAATGATATTAACTTTTGCAAGCTCCTACAATATATAAAGATAAAACTGTTAAAAGGTCATACCCTCACTTTCCCATTTTTTAATAAATATCATGAAATACTAACCTCAGCTTAGTATGAAATTTCTAGTCCCCAGGGTGATTAAAATAAATAGGACCTATGAATACTCATGAAAACTAAATTTTAGTATTACTTTAAGTTCACAGAACTCAAAGATATAAATTTGGCTTTTACTTTCGAAGAGTATTGCACTAAATTAGAGTCAGAACTGTTCACCACACCAATTTGGATAATCAGGCCAAGTAGAATTTTTAGTACAAATGCCTAAATTTGTGTATACTGTGATCACACCATTTTGACTTTGAATAAAGTTTTAGCTTCTAATTCTGCATTCTTCCTTTAGGTTATATTTATATAGGCAGTTTAGAAATGAATTTATCAGTAAAAAAAAAAAAAATCAGAGAGTTACTATGCTATCGGTCAGGTTCTCTAGCTGTTACGTGTTCAGAATTGGAGACCTTATTCTGTGACCTTCAACAAGTCACTCAAACTTTCTTTGTCAAAATGTTACAAATGTTTACAACTCTTACACCCTTACAAAATGCTCTGCAACTTTCACGTACTGTGCAACTGTTACCCAGAACCTCCAAGAGCAGAACCCAATGTGGCTTGCATATGAAATGGTTACTGCTGTGATAGGCTAGAACTAAGAGTTTTACTTTGTGCAGCTGATGTACTTTATCTTCTTTAATCTTACTTTTGAAATGAAATTTCTAGTCCCCAGGGGGATTAAAATGGTTAGACTTTTAAGAAAGAGGAAACTGTATAAAAAGTAACGTAGAAATACAAAACTGTCCAGATTATATTAGGTTTATACTTTTGATTAGCTTTCTTTTAAAAAAAAAATTTCTTTTAATGTTTATTTATTTTTGAGAGCCAGAGAGAGACAGAGCACAAGTGGGGGAGGGGCAGAGAGAGAGGGAGACACAGAATCGGAAGCAGGCTCCAGGCTCTGAGCTGTCAGCACAGAGCCCAATGCAGGGCTCGAACTCACAAACCTGAGCCGAAGTCAGCGCTTAACTGACGGAGCCACCCAGGGGCCCCATGATTACTCTAGCTTTCTAATTTAAGATAGTATAATTTATGTACATATATATTCCCAATAATAAAAAAGTTATTCTCCTACAGCAGCTTTCCTATCACTGCTAAGACTGTCCAACATGTTGACTGTCAGTATATGATGTATGTGTGTGTAATGTTGCTTATTTCTTTAAGAGTAAAGTAAGTATGGGGTGCCTGGGTGGCTCAGTCAGTTAAGCATCTGACTCTTGACTTCGGTTCCAGACACGATCGTGGTATCAAGCCCTGCACTGGGCTCTACACTGGGTGCGGGGCCTGCTTGAGTCTCTCTAGCCCCTTCTCTTTGCCCCTCCCTGCTTCAAAAAAAAGGAGTAAATAAATTTTGCCACCAAAGGAAATAAAAACAATAAAATATATAAATACAGATACCTAAAATATTTTGCAAGCTAATTTTTGAAATATCCTGCCTGAAAATAAAACTATATGATGTAGAAACTTTAGAGTATCACTTCACTGTTACCTGGTAGGAGTGTCAAACATCATATACAATAGAAATATCTTATGAATTGAGGATTAAATTACTATATAATTAGAGGACAAACTGAGGGTTACCAAAGGGGAGGTCGATAGGGACATGGGTAAAATAGTTTATGGGGATTAAGGAGTGCACTTGTGATGAGCACTGGGTGTCTTTTTTTTTTAATGTTTATTTTTGAGAGAGAGAGAGAGAGAGACAGAGAGAGAGACAGAGACAGACATGGAGCAAGTGGGGGAGGGGTAGAGAGAGAGAGGGAGACACAGACTCTGAAACAGGCTCCAGGCTCTGAGCTGTCAGCATGGAGCCCAATACAAGTCTCGAACTCACAAACTGTGAGCCAAAGTCTGACGCTTAACCAACGGAGCCACCCAGGTGCCCCAAGCACTGGGTGCTGTTTGGAGTGCTGAATCACTATATTGTATACCTGAAACTAACGTAACACTGTATGTTAACTATACTGGCATTTAGAATAGAATAGAATAGAATAGAATAGAATAGAATAGAATAGAATAGAATAGAAAATTAAAATTAAATTAAAATTACTGTACAATTTTCATTTATATTCACTCTTGGAGTATAACTGCATTACTATTAGAAACACTTTATTTTAAATTTATTTAACTTTAAGGGTCCTTTATATTAGTAATATATTATTACACAAATAAAGGCTTATTATGAATTTTAATTGTATACATTTAATTACCTCATCTTACTTTGAAGAAATTATATATGCTTAAACATTTTCATTTCTCACAAGTAATAAAATTACAACTAAAATAGTCTTTACTAAAAATTCAAATAGAACTCTATGGTATTTATGGCTTAAAGTAAAAAAAAAAAAATTGTAGCCACTTTAGAAACTATTTTCTACTTTGGTTTAGGTATGAGAGATGGAGTTACTGTACCTCACAAAGCAGTAAGTCAATGATGTGGAAGACCATGCAGAGAGGGAACTTGGCAGTGAAAAGAGTGAGAAACCACTGGGACGCGTACATATGTGCTTCCAGGTGCAGATCACAAAAATGGGTATGCAGGTCTGGTAACTGCTCCTAAAAAGTCAAAGTGGAAAATTGAGGGGAAGGAAGACTGAGAAGCTTTATTTCCTACCACTACTATAATTTAGGACAAGCTTTCTATGACCACTCTCAATTTTTCATGGCATCTGCTGAATTTTATGTAATTACACAGAAGCAATGACAGGAGATGAGCACTGGGGACACGATAATCAAGGAAAATAAGGCAGACTTGTTATGAACAAATAACAAATATCACCTGTTGCTCACTTGACTGTTCTTGTTTCTTGGGACATGCTTGCTCTGACAGAACACCTGTAGTCTAATCAATGTCATCCCTCCAGAGTCCAGTCCAACACCCCATTCAGGGTTCAATGCCTAACTACCTAGGTTATCTTCTCTTTGGAGACCACTTAATATCAACATCATCTGGGATCTATGGTATCACTCCAGTAAATTTGTGCAGTATTGAGAAAAGCCCAAAACACAACCAAACTTTCAAACAATAGGTCCTTGACATTAAAAATGGCAAACTATAGAAACTGTGCAAGTGTATAATGTATGAAATCGGATGTCTCCTAAAAATGCCTTTATGTCACCCTGATCCCTTTTTTTTCCAATTTACACAAGTAAATGCTTGTCAAAAGCATGAAAGGTAAAGTGCAGAGTATCAGCCTAGCTATTCCTCTAACTGAAAGACAAAAGCAAAGATACGTAAAAGCCCACGTTCATTTTGTTTTCATAAACAGATCACAAAAACAAAAAGAAAAGCCTAACTTCTTACATCAGATGCTTTTTGAAAAGCACCCAGATGTACCCATTAGGTACTTTAAATTTGGGTGTCCAAATGGTCACCACTGAAAGATGCTAACAGAAAAATGTGTCTGGTTTTCTTCACAGTACCACAAACATGCTCTTCATTTATCAGTTACACTTATTTGACTCTTAAAGCTTTTAAGAATACGGACCTTAGAAAAAAACATAAACTCCTGTAAATGAAAGGTAAAGAAGTGAAAAGTCCCAAATATTTACTTGGAAGGATTAAATCTCTAAAAAAGAGTCTATTGCTTTTACTGTCCATAGTTACCAGATTCTTCTACAGTCTTTTTTCTCCTCAATGCCTGTATGCCATTGTACAGTTCATTTCATACGCCATTACAGTTCATTTGACATCTTTCCCCCATTTCATTTCTTCCTAATGTTTAAGGTTTTCTACCCTCCCACATTCTTTTCTAGTGAAGTTGTCCGTAACTCCACTGCTAAGTCTCTCTCTTCCCTGTTTTAGTTTTTCGGTCTCCTACTGACCTCGCCTCCCTCTTTAGACACCTACGGATCTCCTGACAGGTCATGCCAATGAGCTCCGACCACTATCTCTGCTGCTGCATCCCCCTAACCTTCCTCCTTGATTAACTTTACTTTTATCCAACACGGACTCAATCCATTCATGTATTTCCTTCACATTTTTCTTGGATTCCCAATACCCCATATAGAGAAAGCCATATAAACACACTGCACAGGGGCACCTGGGTGGCTTAGTGAGTTGAGCATCAAACTTTGGCTCAGGTCATGATCTCACAGTTCATGAGTTCCAGCCCCACTGTGGGCTCACTGCTGCCAGCACAGAGTCTGCTTCAGATCCTCTGTCTCCCTCTTTCTCATTCTCTATCTCTCTCAGTGTTTAATGTTAATGTTTAATAGATAAACATTAAAAAACAGATATAAGATTTCCAACATCAGGTGGAATTTCAAACCTACTCAGTAATTCCTTTTATCAGCACTAGTCATTAACTTTGCTTTTGCTCACAATTTTTTTATTATGTCATATCTGACACAGATTAAATAATGTGTTCCTCTTAAATACAAATTTACACAGACATATTGTGAAACAGTAACAACACTGTTTGAGATCAGGACATTATATGAGAAAAAATTTTTAATACATCTCTACATTAAAATGTTTAAGTTTTTTATTCTCTTTAAATACCTTTCTGTCCCTTCAAAGAGTTCTGTACATGTGGACCTAAATATGGTACTGATGCTAATTAAGGTGGAGAAAGCTCTTACGTATTTCAATCTTTATTCTGTTAACATCTTCATTTCTTTACAAATAATAGTTGGGAATCTCTTCACTGACTTAACTCACTATATTAAAGTTGAATATTTAAAATAGAAGACTATTTTAAAAATGATCAAATGGTGAAATAAATATTAACACCAATGTAGATAGTGGTCAGAAACCAAATATGTCTACATTTTCTGTAGAAGTCCATTAAACCTCCATGAATCATTACTGTTCATCAATTTTATTACTTTTTCTGTACTTCAAACAACCCCTGAGTGACAAAAGCCTAATTTTCACTCACCTGCATTAGTCTCTCCAACTGATAGAATTTACAGTGAAGATCTTCAAAGTTGTTTTTGTAGAGATCTCGCAAACCATAGTCATACATGATTTTCACCAAAACACAGAATGCTTGTTCCTCTGGCATCTATAGGAAAACAGATACATAGAGAACCTGACTGAGTGGCATGTGGCCAGAATGTCAGAAAAGTCCCTTCATGTTAGCAGTCCGCTGCATCAAGGGCTAAAGGCCTCTACTCACGGTTCCTGAGTTCAAGCCCCGCATCGGGCTCCATGCTGGCAGTGTGGAGCCTGCTTGGGATTCTTTCTCTCTGCCCTTCCCCTGCTCATGCTCTCTCTCTCTCTCAAAATAATAGATAAACTTTAAAAAAAATAGGTAATATAATCACATGATTCAAAAATCAAAATGATGCAAAAGTATATAAAGGTAAAAGTCTTATTCCTCTCTATCTCCAAGTATAATAACCCCCATACCCGCCCCCCTCATCTCTTTGGCATAACCTTATAACTATGCTCAATAATTTCTCATGTATCCTGCTAGTATTTCTTTATGCAAATAAAAGAATCACACTTATTTTATTTCTTCCCTTATCTACATAGAAGATAACATTCTCTAAACATTACTATGCATCTTGCTTCCACAGCCCCCCCCCCCCGCAGATTCTCAAAAGAGGGGCTGCTGGGTCAAAGGGTAAGTGCAATTTTAATTTTCATAGACAGGGAGAGGCTGACTTCCCAGTCTTCTTGATACTGCTATTTTCTTTCTATATAAATAGTTTTTAGGAAAGAATGTTATGAACTTCCACCATTAAGAGTTAAATGACAAATTCTAATATACCCTTCCTAGACGTATTTTTATCTGAACAGAAAATGAAATCTTAAACCCAAGAAACAAATCTCTACATCGTGGTATCAATAAACTGAAGGGATTTAGAAAGAAACATATCCAATATTCTAGAAATTACATCAAGCCAACAGAAAAAGATTTTATCTTCAACTCACTGTCCTAAAATGTAACTGTTTATGTAAACATTTACTTGCAATGTCACTTCTTTGAAAATCTGACCTTGGCTGATTATGATATTTGACACCTTGTTAAATTGACTGCCTGCCTGAATAATTGAATCAAGTAGAATTCTATTTATCCACTTAGAAATGTAACTGTTTATTTAAATTCCTACACCAATTGGCCACTTCTATTTTCTACTTACAAACCAAAAAATATGTAAATTAGTTAAGTAAAACCTAAAGTTAAGTAAGTACACTTAGTTGTTGTCATTTCAATTCTGTAAATATTTACTTATTTCGTATTTTTTTAAGCTTATTTATTCATTTTGAGAGAGAGAGAGAGAGAGAGAGAGAGAGAGTGAGCACATGCAGGGAAGGGGCAGAGGGGGAGGGAGAGAAAGAATCCCAAGCAGGCTCCATACTGTCAGCTCAGAGCCCAATGTAGGGCTCAATCTCAGACACTGTGAGATCATGACCTGAGCCAAAATCAAGAGTCAGACCTTAACCAACTAAGCCAGGCACTTCTACTTATTTCTTTTTTTATCTGAGTTGTTTGGGGCTTTGACCCCAGGTGTTCAAGTCAGCAAACATTTTTCAGCTTACACTCATTTAGATGCAAATGCACTGTATTCTTCCCTCTTTTAACAATTCTGTCATTGGAGCCTCAAGTGACACTGACTTGCACATGCATGGTGTACCCCTCTTACCACCAAGTCTTAGCCTCTCCATCTTTCTCTTGGATCTTTCCTAAAATGGCCATACAAAAGTGCTCATGTAAGGTAATGGTAGCCCTAGAGAAACGAATTCACTTATAATCTCCCTCTAAGTGAATGATGTTTAAATAGTTGGTATCCTATAAAGGGAGCAAGCCTTTATTTCCTTAAATGGGTAAAGCCATTAAAGTAAATGAAAGGTTTAAATGCCGTATGGGATTCACCCAGCCAGTTACTGAACATGAGAGGTGTATGCAGTGTGCTAGGCCCTGCGCACACAGAAGTAATGGTATAGCATCTTCCCAAAGGACAACTAAATAGGGAATCTCTTTGACTTTGATATGGACACACCAATCCTGGGATAAACAACATCGCTACAGCGAGAGCACAAGCAAGGGGTGGGTATGAGCTCGACCAGGAAAAATTAGTGAGGAAAATGACAAATGAACATAAATCTCTACTTTGCTTTTAGGTATGGAGCTTAAATTCTCCCTCCCTCCGTCTATCTCCCTCATCTCTATCTCACTCTTCTCGGCTCTTTCCTCCCCACTCCCCATCCATTTCTCTCTCACACACAAACAATATATTTAATATGCGTTCTTAAAAAGACAAAAGCCTTTATACGTTGGAGTTTGATCCCCCAAAATAAAGTGGCCCAATTCCAGTCCATAACCTTTATTTAAAAAAAAGAAAATCTGGGGCGCCTGGGTGGCTCAGTCGGTTGAGCGAACGACTTCGGCTCAGGTCATGATCTCGCGGTCTGTGAGTTTGAGCCCCGCGGCGGGCTCTGTGCTGACAGCTCAGACCTGGAGTCCATTTCAGATTCTGTGTCTCCCTCTCTCTGACCCTCCCCCATTCATGCTCTGTCTCTCTCTGGCTCAAAAATAAATAAACGTTAAAAAAAAATAAAAAAAAAAGAAAATCTCCATTTGGGGGAGTGGGGAGTCTTAGAGCTCTTGTCTTCCATGTCTAGCTTCAGGCAACAAAAATCAAGTTTTCGATTTCCAGTAGGTTCACATGCCACACAAAAATGGTAGACGAACCCTATAAAATACCAGCCCCGCGGGGGTAGAGTCAATACTGAAGATCAGCGAAGACGAAGGTCAGGCATAATAGGTTCTTACAGGATCTCAGATACTGTCTCATGATAAAACTGACTAAAAATGAACCCTTACGAAGTCAAAAAGGCTGTGAAACAAAATGAGTGAGAAAGTAATGTGAAACACGTATGTATAATCCTTTGGAAAGTGAAAATGCAACCTTCTCTTTCTTGTTTAAACACTAAATGCAATCTATTCAGCATGTCTAATTAAGCTTCCCTGGATATTTCTCTTTGCATTAGTAGTAGCAACCAGGGCAAGCAAATAAAACTTAGCAAAAAAATGTCAAAGATTTTAAAAATGAAAATAAAGATCTAAAAATTTATAAAACAAACAACAAATACTGACTGACATTTAAACTGCAAAGGCTTGTAATGATATTTTGTTTTTGAAGGATAAGATAATACATGTTTGAGGAAGATATACCTTAGAAAAGTGTCAGTATCAGGGAGTAAAAGCTGATCCTAGACTGGTGGTATTGTGAAATGTAAGAAGTCTGATAGGAAAATATAGTTTGGAAATGCTTTCTTTTTAAAGTTTTATCTAAGTAAAATCTACACCCCATGTGGAGCTCGAACTCACAACCCCGCGATCAAGAGTCACATGCTCTTCCAACTGAGCCAGTGAGGCACCCCACAGTTTGGAAATTCTAAACAATAATCACTTACTGATGGTCACGAATGATTCCAACAATGGCACAAGATTTTACTTCTAAAATTAAATAATTTATTAGCATTGTCAATTCAAATAAACATAATACTAATAATTCTATTAACAAGTTGGGTAATAGGGGTCTTGCTAAAGCATTAGGAGTATTTGGCCATTATCCAGAACTCATCAAACAGCACAAAGTAAATGGACTGGACTTGAGAAGTGCTGTGTAGCAGGGCAGCATTTGATAGTATTTCCATCATCCAGATTAAAACATTTACAAACAGACTCAGAGGTCAGATAACAGTACAATGCAGCAAAACAATGAGTAAGTGATTTTCAGTATTTACTACTTCTGGATTTTAAAACTTTATCTCATTGTAAGCTTAATCATTCCATTTTCTCCAGCTTTATTGAGATGCAATTGACATAGAACACTGTGTAATTTTCAAGTGTTCAAAGTGATGATTATATATAGATATGTTACAAATATAACATATATATATATTTCTCAAAATGATGACCATCATAGATTAGTTAAAAGATCTGTCACCTCACATAGTTACAATTTTTTTCGTGTAGTAAGTAACTTTTAAGATCTCTCTTAGCAACTTTCAAATATACAGTACGGTATTGTCAACTATAGTCATCAAACTGTTAACCAGAACTTATTAATTTCATAACTTAAAGTTTGTACCATTTCACCACACTCACCCATTCTCCCCCCACCCCGTGGCAACTACCAATCTACTCTCTTTAATGACTTCAGCTTGTTTAGAGTCTACATATAACTGATACACACTTATTTTCTTAGCATAATGCCCTTTAGGTCTACCCATGCTGTCACAAATGGCAGGATTTCCTTTTTTATGGGTGAATAGTATTCCATTATATGTATATGCCACATTATCTTTACCCATTCACCTGCTGATGGACATCTAGGTTGTTTCCATGTCTTGCCTATTGTAAATAGTGCTGCTATGAACATGGGGGTGCTAATATCACTTTAAGATGGTAATTTCATTCTTTCTGGATATATATTCAGAAGTGGAATTGCTGGATCATAGGGTAGTTCTATTTTTAATATTCCGAAGAACGTCCATACTGTTTTCCATAGTAGCTTCACCAGTTTACATTCCCACCAAAGTGTACAAGGGTTCCCTTTTATCCACATCCTTGCCAATACTTGTTACCTCTGGTCTTTTTGATAATAGTTATTTTAACAGGTGTGAGACAATATCTCATTGTGTTTTTTATCTCCATGATGATTGGTGTTGTTGAGCACCTTTTCATATACCTGTTAGATTCTGAGTATCTTCTTTGGAAAAAATGTCTATTCAGGTCATCTGCCCATTTTTTCATTGGGTGATCCGCCCCCTCCCCTCCCCGAGTTATAGTTCTTCATATGTTTTGGATATTAATCCTTATCAGATATGTGGTTTGCAAATATTTTTTTCCATTGTGTAGGCTGCCCTTTCATTTTGCGGATGTTTCTTTTGCCATGAAGATGTAGTCCCACTTGTTAATCTTTGCTTTTGTTGTCTGTGCTTTTGATGTCCTATCCAAAGAATCACTGTCAAGACCAAAGTCAAAAAGATTTTTATCTATGTTTACCTCTAGGTGGTTTCAGGTTTCAGGTCTTACATTTAAATACTTAATCCATTTTAATTTTTATGAGGTGTAAGACAGGGGTGCAGTTTCACTCTTTAGCATATGGTGTCCAGTTTTCCTAACACCATTTACTAAAGAAACTACCCTTTCCCCATTAAATATGCCTAGCTTCTTTGTCAAATTATTAGTTGGCTATATATGCATAGCTTTATTTCTGGGCTCTCAATTCTGTTTCATTGGTCTACAGAACAATTTTTATGTCAGTATCATACTGATTACTATAGTTTTGTAGGAGATACTGATATGCCAGTATCATTTGATTACTATAGTTTAGTAAGAGAGTTTAAAATCAGAAAAGTGTGATGCCTCCACCTTTGCTCTTCTCCTCAGGACTGTTTTGGCATTCAGGGTCTTCTATGTTTCCACACAACATTTTAGATTGTTTTTTCTAATTCTGAAAAACTGTCATTGGGATTAAGTTTTAAAAATTAAAAAAATTAATTTTAGAGAGCACAAGTGGGGGAGAGGGGCAAAGGGGGGGGGAGAAAGGGAGAGAGAAAGAATCTTACACAGGTTCCATGTTCAGCATGGAGCCTGACGTGGGGCTCGATCCCACAACCCTGGGATCATGACCTGATCCAAAATCAAAAGCCAGATGCTCAACCTACAGAGCCACTCAGGCACCCTTGTCATTGTGATTTTAATAGGGATTGCATTGAATCTGTAGATTAATTTCTGCATATTCACGAATTTTCTAACTCTTCTCCTGTTACTGATTTCTAGTTTCATACCACTGTGATGGTAAAAGCTACCTTATACAGGTCCTATATTCATAAATTTCTTGAGATTCTTTTCCGTGACCTAACATATGATCTATCCTAGAAAATGTTCCATGAGTTCTTGAGAAGAATGTGTATCCTGCTGGTGTTGGGTGGAATGTTTTGTATTTGTCTGTTTAGTCCATTTAGTCCATAGTGCTGTTCAAATCTGCTGTTTCCTTATTGGTTTTCTGCCTAGATGATCCATTGTTGACAGTGAGGTTTTAAAGTCCCCAAATATTACAGTTGTTATTTATTTCTCCTTTTAGTTCTGTTTGTATCTGCTTTATATATTAGGTGTGCCAATGTGGGTGAATACATGTTTTTAATTGTTATATCTTCTTGACGGCATTTTTATCATTATATGGTGACTTTGTCTCTTTTGACCTTTTTTAGCTTCAAGTCTATTTTGTCCAATGTAAGTATAGCTACCTCTACTTTCTTTGGGTTACAATTTGCTTGAAATACGTTTTTTTCTCCTTTTACTCTCAGTCTGTATGTGTCCTTAAGACTAAAGTGAGTCTTGGGGCGCCTGGGTGGCGCAGTCGGTTAAGCGTCCGACTTCAGCCAGGTCACGATCTCGCGGTCCGTGAGTTCGAGCCCCGCGTCAGGCTCCGGGCTGACGGCTCGGAGCCTGGAGCCTGTTTCCGATTCTGTGTCTCCCTCTCTCTCTGCCCCTCCCCCGTTCATGCTCTGTCTCTCTCTGTCCCAAAAATAAATAAACGTTGAAAAAAAAATTAAAAAAAAAAAAAAGACTAAAGTGAGTCTCTTATAGACAACATATTATTGGGTCTTATTTTCTTTTTCCAATCAGCTATTCTATATATTTTGATTGGAGAACTTATCCATTTATGTTTAAAGTCATTATTAATAGATAACAACTCACTATTGACATTGTGTTAACTGTGTTCTGACTTTTTTTGTGGGTTGTTTCTTGCTTTCTCTTTTGCTGTCTTCCTTTATGATTTAATGGCTTCCTGTGACAGTATGCTTTCTCTTCTTGTCTCTTTAGTGAATCTACTGTCAATTTTGCTTTGTGGTTACCATGAAACTTACATAAAATATCCTATAGTTATAACATCCTATTTCAGGCTTAGGAAAACTCAACTTTGATAGTATACAGAAATGGGATACTTTTACTTCTCCCCCCCCACCTCACACTTTAGGTTATTGATGTTAGAATATACATCTTTTTTATATTGTATAGAAAAAATTATTGTAGTTATGGTTATTTTTAATATATTTATTTTTTAACTTTACACAAGAGTTGTAAGTAAATTATGTACTACCACTATATATTACACAAACTGACTTTGACTACATACTTACCATCACCAGTGAATTTTACACATTCATATGCTTTCACAATGTTAATGAGCATCCCTTTTATTTCAGCTTGATAAATGCCCTTCAGAGTTTATTGTAAGAGAGGTCCAGTGATGATGAACTCCCTCAGCTTTTGGTTGTTTGGAGAAATCTTTATCTCTCCTTCATTTCTGAAGGTTAGCTTTGCCAGGTATGATATACTTTTGCTCTCAATACGTCTTTGAATATATAGTCCCACTCTTTCCTGGCCTACAGTGTTTCTGCTGAGATACTAAACAGTTATATGGAGAGTTCACTTGTATGTGGTGAGTAGCTTCTTGTTGTCCTCAAAATTCTCTTTGATTTTTGACAACTTAATTATAATGTGTCTTGGTGTAACCCTGTTCAGATTATAACCATTTGGGGTCTCCTGGGCATCATAAATCTGGAAGTCCTTTTCTATCCCCAAGTTCAGGAGGTGTATAGCCATTGTTGCTTTAAATGAACTTTCTTTCCCTGTTTCACTTCCTTCTGGGATTCCCATAATGCATATATTACTTCATGTGATGGTGTCCCATAAGTTCTGTAGGCTTTCTTCACTTTTTTTCATTTTTTTCTTTTTGCTCCTCTGACGTGACAGTTCAAATGACTTATCTTCCAGTTCACGGATTCCTTCTTACATTTGGTTGAGTCTGTTGTAGTTGTCTATTAAAGTCTTCAGTTCAATCATTGTAGTCTTCAGCTCTAGAATCTGTATTGTGATGGCTTCTATTTCTTTCTTGGCTTCATTTTGCTTTCCTAACTTCAATTAGTTATCTGTGTGTTCTTGTAGCTCACTGAACTTTGAAAGGATTATTCTGAATGCTTTATTAGACATTTCATAGACCTCCATTTCTTTATAGCCACTTGAGCTTTATTAATTTCCTTTGGTAGTGTCATGTTTACCTGATTCTTCATGATCCATGATTCCTTATGTTTTTACCTGCACACTTGATTAAGTGGTCTCCTCTTCCACACATTACAGGTTTGCTTTGGCATGAAAAGACCTTCACCAGTTAGCTCAGCTTAAGTACTAATGGGTTAGTTAGTAGCATCTGTGGGAAAGCAGGGCGTGCTATCAGAGACCAGTTGAGTGAGGCCACTGCTCATGCTCTGAGATCTGGGGGGGGATGGTACTGGCTAGGCTACACAGTTGGGTGAGCCTGCTGGCTGTGCTAAACATTCAAGTAAGACCAGTGGGTGGGCTCACAGATTGGGTGGGGCTGCTGGCAATGCTCCATGGTTAGGTGAGGCCACTAGCTTGGTTCTGCAATCACTTTTAGATGAACACGGTCAGAGGCCACGTTCCCTGGCAGGGTGGTGCCACTGGTTGGACTCCCCAGTTAGGCAGAGTTGTGGGTTGGCCCCTGAAACAGCCCCTGGTCAAGTGGGGCCTCAGGTTGTCCTGCCTGACCAGACGGTCATGCTGGCTGGCCTTTGTGTTCAGGTGGGGCCATGGGGCGTATCTCAAAGTTGTGCAGGACCATAGGCTTGGCTTCACAACCAGGCAAGCCACTGACTGTGCTCTGCTGTTGGATAGAGTAACTGCCTGGGCTCTCTGGTCAAGAGGGGTTTCCAGCTATTATCTCACAGATGAGTGAGGCTAGAGACTGTGTTCTGTGCTCAGGTGAAATTACTGTCCAGGTTTCCTAACTAGGTGAGGCTGCAGGCTGTATTCAGCAATTGGGTAGGAGCATAGCCTGGGCAAGACTGTAGGCTGGGCACTCTGGCTTGGTGGTTCTGTAGACTAGGTTTTGAGTCTGCCCAGGGTCACTGTTATGCAGGGCCAGAGGCTATGATCAAGAGTTGGGCATGGCTTCTGACTTGGGTCTCTGTCTGAGCAGGGCTATAACATGGAATGTATAGTAGCTTGGATTCTCTGGTCAGGACTGGAGGCTAAGCTCAGCAACTGGGAATTTCCTTCCCTGTCTGAGCGAAGCAGAACACGTTCCATGGCCAGTCTGGCCCATTGACTAGGGATCCAAATCAGGCAGAACTGCCAACCAATATACGTTTTTTTAAAAATATTAAGAATCTGGAGCATGGGGATCTCTAATATTGAATACCCATCTTTCCTATATACATATAGGATCTCTGTCGTAAAATCAGTGCTGTTTTATTGGGGAAAGGAGGAGATAAGTATTAACATCTTATAATTTAAGATATCAAAATATCATCCATGGCTCTATGAAATACAAAACTAAGGACCTGACTCACATGTGTAATCTGAGACTCAATCATGATGTAATCATTGTTTGGTAACAAATGTTGATAAGTATCTGCCATCTGTACTAACACTGAATGGAGACAGTCTCTAAGCTTCGTTGCTTCTTTCTGCAATGAACCATAAAACAAAGCAGGTCTAAGTACTTCCAAAGTTTTTAAGGCTCACCTGATGTAAGATACATCAACATATGTTTCAAAGTAAAATTATATGTTAATATAAAATAATCCCCTTATTTAGGATAAAACTAAATGTTCTGTTATCCATGATGGTGTTTCATATATTTTTGTAATAAATCTATGTTTTTCCGTGAAGGCAATGAAAATTCCACTAATTTTTAGTTTTCTTCAACAAAGAAAGATGCTAGTGACAACTCTGAAAATCATGAACTTGTGAGTGTTCATTTTGTTTACAAATCGGAAGGCAAATAAAACGAAAACTTCTAGCTGTTCATTTTCCTTTTAAATCAAATACATGCTAAAATATATTTAAATGAAATGTCTATAAGCCATAAAACATATTGTACAACATACTAGTTTGCTGTGTGCAATCGATTTAAGCTAGTGGGACAAGGGTCCAAAAGAAAAGGCAGAGTAAATAATTACCAATTTTAGAAAAAAATAGCAACAAATAGTATTATTAGAGGCGTTCGTTCATGACTCCATCTGATCCTCATAAAAATTCTGTAAGGTGTGTATTATTTTTACATGTTAAATATTAACTAGTGAAGTTCAGAGAAGTTAAGTGATTTTCCAATAACTACACATCTATTAAGTAAAGCCTGGATTTAATTCCATGGTTGCATGCTTTTTTTTGTGCCAGATACAAAATAAGACCCTTTTCATTAGTAATATAAAGTATTCAATATTCATAAAAATCCTAGAAGAATGATAATATTACTTCCATTTTAAAAATGAAGAAGCTGAAGCTCAGAGAGTTTAGGAAACTTGAAAGGTATTAAACCACAATTCAAATGTACAGTTGTGCCTTTCATTATCCATGAAAGAGTTCAGCTTTGAAAGGGCAGAGAAACCAAAGACAGTAGTTAATGGGAAGATCAAGAGACTGTTTTTTAAAGGTAAGATGTCTTGAGTGTATTTACGCACATGGAGATGTTGTGAAATGGCTCAAAAGAAGTGAAGCAAGAATTAACTTGGAACAGAAAAATTTCCTGGATCTTAAGGAAAAAAAATGATTTAGGAGTACAGGACTTATTAAAAAATACAGCTCATTAAAAATTTCAGCTACTCTAAGTCAAGGTTATGTCACATGTAGCAGAATGCTGAATAATATAATGGCACACGTACTTTTACTTACATATACATATAAAGACACTAGGAACTCAGTATCTTCCATCTTCGGTTCTGCAGAAATGTTTTAATAAAACTAAGAAGTAGCTTTGCTTCTCATTTCTTAAGTCCACTGGTTAAATCTTATCTTAAACCTATCTTTTTGGGGAGTTGCATTAAAGGATTTGTAACTTGTAATTTTTAAACCTTATTTCATTTTTAAATATAACCCACAAAAATGCATAAAAGTTAAATGTATGCTTTAATAAATAATTTGATCATAAAGTGAAACCAAATAATTTATAAAGACAAATGTAACCACCACCCAGGTTAAGATAGAGTACTGTCAGTACTCTTGAAGATCCTGGTATGTCACTTCCCAATAATGACTCCTCATTTGTCAAGAAATCACTATCCTGGGTTACCTGGGTGGCTGGCTCAGTCAGTTAAGCATTGACTCAGTTTGGGCTCAGGTCATGATCTCACGGTTTGAGATCACAAAGTCTGACAGCATGGCGCCTGACTGAGATTCTCTCTCTCCCTTTCTATCTGCCCCTCCCTGGGCTCGCATGTGCTCTCTCTCTCTCAAAAATGAATGAATGAATGAATGAATGAATGAATGAATGAATAAATAAGAAATCACTATTCTGACTTTATCAGTAATCACTTCATTGGTGTTATTTATATTTTCCACCTACGTAGCATCCTAAAAATAGACTTCAGTTTTGTCTGCTATGAACTTTCCACTAAAGGGAAACATAACAAATGATACCAAGTATACTCTTCTTTCTTACTAAACCTTATGTTTGTATGACTCATTCACATTGATTGTAGTGTAAAACATTCATTTCACTGTTATATAGTGTTCTATTAAATATATCACAATTTTTCCATTTTAATGTCTAATTACAATTCTAGTATTAGACATTCTAACAGCAGACGTTTGAGGTGTTTGTTATAAACACTGATCTGAGGACAATTCTAACACACAATTTTGGTGTGCATGTGCATAAGTTTGACTAAAATATATATTTAGGAGTGGAATTGCTGGGTATGCATATCTTTGTCAGACAAAGCCTTTGGTTTCTGGAGGAATTGTGCCCATAGTTTTTTTAATTCAATAGTTTTAAACATTCTGGATTATCCAAAAATAATCCTTTCTATAGTTGGAAAGCTTCCATGCTTGCCATTAATAGTATATATACGCTAATTTAACCTTAAAAAGGAACATGATTTTCTGAAGGTCTAAAAAAAATGTATGTTCAATGAAAAAAAAATTTTAAACTTCTTGACAAGAAGTATGGTAGTAAAACATACTGGGTTAAAATTATTTAAAATAGTTTATATGATATTTAGAATGAAATATATGCAAGAATATCATTTATCATATTTCCAAATAAGCAATGACTAATACTATAATGATGATATCACTGATTATTATTGCATATTTAACATCAAAGGCACATGAACACTATAATGGTTACAAGCAATGTGTGCCATAATATTCTTCTCCAACCGTAAATGATAAATTTCTTGTAATTCTATCAATAGATATAATAGCATCTACTGTGACAGACAATTCTTCGGCTGAAAATACTACAAGTTGCAAAGCTATTATCAAAGCATCTGGAAATTTCTAAGTATCAAGAAAGAGAAATTAATTATTTCCTAAAATTACTTAGACAATGGAAAACCTTAAAAATTCTAATCTTTTGTTTTTGAACATATTTTCATTTTTGATCTTCCCTTCTCTTAGGCAGTGACTGTGAAATATAAATGACCATGGGGGAGGAAAAGACAGTATCCGAAAAGAAGCAGATTCTGACAATGATTAATATGGAGCTGCCAAAGGATGTCTGGCAGCAAAAAGAAGCAAATGCTTATGTAACTGATAAAAAATTAGTTAGTAGCAAATAACATATCTCCCTGGAACCTGAGATAGCGTATTTGATGAATTGTTTAAGCTAGCCTTTATTCTTCTACCTGCTTACGCCACAGAGGCAAAAATATGAAAAAGAAAAAAATTACAGTTGATTCCTCTTATTCGAGTTGGTTAATGGATGAGTTGGTCATTTAATGGAATATACTGATTAAAAGAATCATTGCATACACTCTCAATTAAAAACAACAATAATATGCTTCTCATTAACACTATGCTGCATACCAGTGACCTTTTCTTCAAAGATTCTGTAGGTATTTCTGTATTTCCAGTTATTTTTATAAGCAATGGCAACAACTGCATAATTGTTATTATACAAGGTGTGAGAAACTAGACTGAATTTCTAGCCATCTTGTGATACAGCTTGAAAGCAACTTTGTGAGTATGTTTAGAATGCAAGCTTGCCACGTGACCCTTCTAAGATGAGGGTAGATAATGTAGGAAAAAAATTCTAGGTTTTGAGCTTTCTAGTTATTTGGGTCACTATCTCTTTTTCTCATGGTAAGGTATTTCCAAATAAATATGAACTTATATTTAATTAACCCTCTGTTAAATGTGAGAACAGATTTCTCAGAAAGATGTTCTTCTCTGTGAAGTTTAATCAATATACTGTAATGTGTTTAATAGGACTACAGGTCTAAAATGCTAAACTATGATATATGCAAAGATTACTTTGTAGAAGACAAAGTTTCACCACCCATAGCTTCAGGTTTAGCTTCTCATCAGAGTGATTATAAAGGCTCCTTTTGGAAGAAAAGGGATTCTGGGGCACCTAGGTGGCTCAGTCAGTTGGGCGTCTGACTTTTGATTTTGGCTCAGGTCATGATCTCATGGTCATGGGACTGGGCCCTGCATTGGGCTCTGTGCTGATAGCACAGAGCTTGCTTGGGATTCTCTCTCTCTGCCCCTCCTCTGCTGGCTCTCTCTCACACTCTCTTGCTCTCTCACAAGATAGATAAACAAACATTAAAAAAAAACAAAACATTTAGAAGAAACGGGATTCTGAACCTTGGTGAAGACATCAGTGTCACTGCCTACAGCAGCCTCTTGTGTTAGAGAGCTATTTTAGACACTAGGTAGGTTTTGTAGCAGAACAAGGGCCCTGGGAATTTGTGGCCATGAAGTGCTTGATTATCACAGAGAATACCAAGAAGATGGGCCATGGAGAAATCAAAGAAAGAGGATAACAAGGAAAAGATCAAGAAGGCCACAAACAGATGATAATGCAACGGAGGGAGATATCAAACTCAAAGTTAAATAAAGTGATTTATTACAATACATCATTGTCATCATTAGAATCAAGTTATCAGAATCAGGACCACGAATCTACTATAATCGCTCTTCATGTCCAGAATGCAAACCTAAAAGAAATGCTTGTTTGTGTTTTAAACTTGCTGGACCTCTTTGCCACATGTGACGGCACTGCTTCTTCCTTCCTGGAAATCAGAAATCCGCCAAGAATTCCTCCTCCTCATCAATCCTTTCAACATCTGGAATTCAGTTCTTGGGCTCTATACTGTTTTACTCTATTTTTCTTAGATGATCTCATCTACTCTCATGATTTCAGCAGTGATTTTCCCCCCAGCATCAGTCTCCAGCATCCAACTGGTTGGCGGACAGCTTCACTCAGATGTCCCCAAAATATCCCAAACCCAAAGAATTCAAAACAAAATTCATCATCAATTCCTAATCATTTTTCTCCATTCAATCTCAATGGATGTTATTTTCTTTCTCAGCTAAAAATCCAAGTAATTCAGTCACCAAAGCTAGAAAATTAGACATATTACTTTTGACTCTTCCTTTGTTAATCCTTCCATAAAACTTAACCAATTTGCCTCCTGCATGCTTCTTATTCTGCTTCTTTTTCTCTGGCTCTCAACATGTCTCATTTAGACTGATATCTCCTAACTGGTCTCTCTGCTCCTGCTTGCTCCCTTCAATTACCCTCTACAAGGTATAAGAAGAATTTATCTGAAATGAACATCTCACTATCTTTCCCTTGTTTCAAACGGATCAATGGCACCTCCTTAGCTTTAGAATAAAGCCCACATTTCTTGACATGATTAGAGTCTTTATAATTTGGTCCCTGCCCATCTTTTTATTTAAAAAAATTTTTTTTAATGTTTATTTATTTATTTGAGAGAGAGAGAGAGAGAGAGAGAGAGAGAGAGAGAGAGAGGAGGGAGGGCAGAGAGACGGAGACACAGAATCCAAAGCAGGCTCCAGGCTCTGAGCTGTCAGCACAGAGCCCAACGCAGGGCTCAAATTCACAAACTGTGAGATCATGACCTGAGCTGAAGTCAGACACTTAACCGACTGAGCCACCCAGGCACCCCTGGTCCCTGCCCATCTAACCATTTTTACCTCATACCTCTTCCTAGCATAAATTTTCCGACAGTAACTGAACAAAAACTGTAATTTCATATTATTCCCTTTATATGCTGTGCCCTTATGTGTTTCCATGCATTTGTTCATGTTCGTGTTTAGCTATCTCTACTCCCCCCCTCCCCTTTCCCAACCTAAATTATTTATGTCTTGGCAAGGTTACCATCTCCTCCAGAAAGTCTTTCCTGAAAGTTCTGGCAGAGCTGGGTTGGGTAATTCTCCTTTCTCCTTTCTCCTTTTCTGTGCTCTTACTCTGTGTATTGCTTTCACTTAGCATACTATAAGGTCTTTAGTGACCGTCAGAAAAATCCATGAAGACACATAAAAAGAATAAAAAGAATAAGTATGTGTCTATAGTACTGGTGTCCCACCCTGAACTATGAGGCCTTCCAGAACACAAATAATAAATTATTTATATTTGTAACTGCACTTCCTAGCCCGGCACTGACAGACCAATGATCAATAAATGTTCTGTTAAATGAAGGTGACTGAGAGGAAAGAGAGTATACAAAAATAAACTGCAGAAAAGAGAAGACTTCCTTGCCATATTCCTTCATAATGGTCCTAGTCCTGCTCATATTTGAGCAGTTACACTGACTTCTTTATTTCTAGAGGGTTCTCTTTAAAAATAACTCCAAATAAGCAATTTATTCCCTTCTTGCTAGCAATATTAATTCAATTGAGAAACTGTCCTGTACTTGACATCAGATCTCTTACTTTATCACCAAAGGTACATTTTAAAAAAAGACATGCCATGTGTAATCTCCATCAGATAAATGGAAAATGGGAAGGAAGAAGAAAACCAAGTAGAAAATAAAATAAACTTGGAAGCACCATGCCATTTCTCACATGGAAAATTACTTACATGCAGCAGCAATACAGCAGCAAGAAAGGACTGTCCCTGACAGTACCCAATGTCTTCATCGTAGACAGAGTAGGCCTAGAGAAAAGACACAGAGAAAGAAATACTGTAAATATTCACAGATTTTAATGTACGTTAACATCACGCTACTACTTTAACTTGTCCCTAGGCTGTGCACCACAACTGCAACTTAAATGTGTGAATCATTTAAGCACAGTGGGATCCTCAAAGATGCTATATAGTTTCTATAAAGGAATTCTAAATGCCCCATTATCTCCAGGTTCATCTTCAGAATTTGGAATAAAGAGATATTCAGAACACCTACTTTTCAAAGATCCATTACGGTTTATAGTCAGGCAAATGAAACCATGGAAGGCAGGAGCAAAGGGTAGAAGAGGGTGGGTAGGTTCTAGAGTAGTTGTGGAGTTCTAATGCAAAGACAAATATACCGATGGTGCTGTTTGAATCCTGGATCTGTATCCCATCCCATGTATCCCATCTACGTGTTGTGCTTCGTTTTAGTGAGGGGATTTCTATTTAATGCATTTAATACAATGCATTATGATTCTGTGAGTCTAAAAACTGTCTCTGTCCAGGACAGTGGTTATCAAAGATTACTAGGAAGAGTCACCACTGGGAGGAGGGGAAGTGTAGTAGCTCCCATATGCCAAAGTAGTTAAAGTACCGGATCTGAAACATTTTTTAATTAAAAAACAAAAGAAAACAACTTTCTTGAAATAGAGTTTGTATTCAGTGAAAAGCATACATTAGTCACACAATTCCTTGAACTGGGTCACTTATGTAACCCCATTATTAAAGAATATTTCCATCATTCCATAACATCCCTCATGCCTCTTTGCAGTCAAACCACCTCCCCTAGGCAACCCCTGATCTGGTTTTTCTCACAACATATTATTAGCTTTGATTTTTTTAAACACTCTCATGCAAATGTAATCATTTAATATAAACTCTTTCGTGTCTGGCTTCTTTTACTCAGTATAATGTTTCTGAGATTCTTCCATGTGGTTGTGTACATTAGCAGGTCATTCCTCTTCATTGATGAGTACTATTCTACTGTGTAAACATACCACAATCTGTTTATCCGTTCTCTCACTGATGAACATTTGGGCTTCTTTGTTTTTGGTTAGTAAGAATAAAGCTGCTATCTATACACAAGGGTTTTTCATGGATATAGATTTTCATTCTCTTTAGGTAAATACCTAGGGGTGGAAGTTCAAGGTTGAAATGACAAGTATCTGTTTAACTTGTTTATAACAAGTTGCCAAAGTGTCTGTCCAAGTGGTGGTAACTCAGTTTTCACACCCACACCAGCAAACTATGAATATTTAATGCTTCACGTCCTTGTCAATACTCGATACTGCCAGTCTCTTTCTCTTTATTAATTCCTACGGTTTTAATTCGCATTTCCCTGATGGCTAAAGATGTAGGGTGTACCATCACGTACTTTTAGGCAACTGATATATATTCTTTTGTGACACTCTCTTCAAGCTCTTGCCCACTTGTTTCATTAGGTTGTTTGTCTTATTACTGTTGATTCATGGGAATTCTTGATACATTCTGTTTACAAGTCACTGCCAGACACGTGTGTTACCAATATTTTCCCCTAGTCTGTGCCCTGCCTTTTTCACCCTCCTAATGATGTCTTTTGAAGTACTATTGTTCTCTCTTAACCTTCTTCTGCTAATGATGATATTATCACACTCTCTTCTAATGAGAGAAAAATTGGATCATGGAAACATTACCTAATGAATCTGAAAGGAGCTTTTTCTTCATTATCACCAATTTCCAGAGCTCTGCCTAATTTTAAGAATTGAAAGATGCATTAGCATCCTTTTACTTATTTAATTTTCTTTGATTTATACAGTTATAGTTCTGATTGCTTAATTTGTACTTTTATCCAGAGCTCATGGGTGTGTGTATTAGGGACTGGAAGAAGGATTACAGACAGAGAGAAAAGAAAAAGGAACAAAAAAGGAAGAAAGAGGGAAAAGGTTCTAATTCTATCCCAATTTGGAGCATTGCTGATGGTGCTCTGTCACTTCCTTTTTCATGAACAAGGAACAAGGAACTCTGGGCTTTGTTGAGGAGACAGCATGTTACAGAATGGCAAATATATTTTCAAGGCTTCCCCTTCCCCATGAAAGATGTCAGTTGAGGATTCTTTAAAACTGTGGATCTCCAAAAGCCGCCCATGCTTCACCGACCCTGACATCATTTTAACAAATGTTTGATCTATTTACTGAGGGATAGTTAATGTTTACTGAGAAGTGTGCTGTTTATTTTTTTTATTTTTTTTTCAACGTTTATTTATTTTTGGGACAGAGAGAGACAGAGCATGAACAGGGGAGGGGCAGAGAGAGAGGTAGACACAGAATCAGAAACAGGCTCCAGGCTCTGAGCCATCAGCCCAGAGCCTGACGCAGGGCTCGAACTCCCGGACCGCGAGATCGTGACCTGGCTGAAGTCGGACGCTTAACCGACTGCGCCACCCAGGCGCCCCAAGTGTGCTGTTTATATGCTCATTTGTGTTACAAGAGAACTCTAACAGAAAATAAAGGTCCATGATACATCAGACAGAGAAGGTATGAATTCAGTGACTCCACAGACTATTCTTTAACTAGAGAGCTGAGGCTAAAAGTGCACATCAGTAATGCAATGATCTTACTTTCTACTTGTTTTATGGATCTTAGTTAGGTTAGAAGCAAAAATGACTTTTCAGACACCACTTGCTAAATTGATTTTATGATTCACAGTTTAAAAAACAGCATTCTAGCAAGTTCATATCCTTGGAGTCCTTCCAAGCACTGTTTTGGCTTTAGTATAAGCCTTCTCTAACTGAGGTGAACTGAATCCTCTCCTTTTATTTGAAACTTGCCTCCCTTTGCACCAAATCTCTCCCCATTCCTCACTTTAAGTGCATCTCTGGCCAGATGCTTGCTCTGTCCGACTTTTAAAAACCGTCTCTACACCACGTCTGTAATGGAGTAGCAGCTCCTACTGGACCAATCTTCCCTCTGGCAACAAATTTAAACTGTGTCTGGACAATTATATAAAACAGCTACCTGAAGACACTGAAGAGCTAAACAAAAGCAGTCAGAACCTTAGCGGGGAGAATAAACTTGGAAGAAGGGAACGACACTGGGTAAAATTCCCATTCTTTATGGCTTTTGCTAAACATCAGGCACCAGGGCTACTGCATCGGATGGCTAAAACTTGGATATAAAACAGGAGTCTTATTGGCTAGAAAACCCAGAGAACAGATTGGAGAAAAAGCTATAAAGTGGGGGTGGAAATTCTGGAACAAAGAATAACAGGAGAGAAGCCCTTACTATACTCACTGTAAAACTACAATATTCAAGATAGTATAAAACTGACAGAAGGGTAGACAAATAATCAGTAAACAACAAAAAGCCTACAAGTACAGGCACGCTTATAAAATTATTTGATTCCAGCAAAGTTACCAAGATAATACAATGAGGAAAATAAAATTGTTTATATGTATCAACTTGCAAGTATATGAAAATTGTTTCAATAAATATGCTCAAATAGTTGGATATCTATATGAGGAAAAAAATGAACTTGGATCCCTACCTTACTTCACACACAAAAATTAATTTCAGACTTATCACAGTTCTAAACATAAAACTAAAACTATAAAGCTACTCAATGAAAACACAGAATATCTTTGTAATTTGGTAAAGGCAAAGGTTCTTTTAACCAGGACACAGAAGTGCTAACTATAAAAGAATAAACTGATATATTATCAAATTTTTAAAAACCTCTAATGATGAAAAGACACTGTTAAAAAAATAAATAGGTAAACCACAGACTGGGAAAATATTTGCAAACATATCTGGAAAAAGTCTTGCAACGCGTACATAAAGGTCTTCTACAGCTCAATGTCGAACAACTCAATTTTAAAAACAAAAGATCCGAAGAGACATTTCACAAAGGGTTATCTATGAATGGCCAGTAAGACCATGGCCAAGTGTTCAACATCATTAGACAATAAATTAAAATGAAATGAGAACCACTGTGAGATATTACTATGTAGCCACCAGAAACTAAAATAAAAAGACCAATACACTAAATGCCAGTATCCTTGGATTCTCAAACACTGTCGGTAGGAGTGTAAAATAGTAAAACTACTTTGTAAAATTGACAGTTTTCTAGAAAACTAAATATACACCTACCCTATGACTCAGCAATTCCATATCTACGTATTTACCCAAGAGAAATGAATGCAAATGTATACAACAAAGACTGATAGAGAGTTGAGATATATTCCTAACAGGTTTATTTATTATAGCCCCAAACTGTAAGCAGCCTCAGGTATCCCGTAGCAGGGAAGCGTATAAACATGGTATATCCATACAATGAAACACTCCTCCCTCAGCAAGAAAAAAAAGTGACAAGTCACTTACTTATACCTGTAGCACGGAAGAATCTTAGAACTATTACACTGTGTGAACTACATCTCACATGAAAATGATTCTCCTCCATGGTTCCACTAACATAAAGTTATACAAGTCAAAGTGATACAGGGTTAAAAAAATCAAAACAAAGATTGCTCTGGGGGAAGGGTCAGGGATGAACTGCGAACACATGACGAAGCTTCAATGTCTTGGACACAAGTTTGCATTTGTCAAAATTAATGAAACGGCACTCCTAGTATTTGTACACTTCACTGATAAGAAGTTGTACCTGCAAAGGAAAATTGTTAGCAAATATTGAGCTCTAGCTAATAATATCCCTGCTGCACTATTAGGCATAAGGTATAAAGACATATAAAGGCAATGTACTTTCAAATGCCTGAAAATATTAAAAGGGATTGATCAATTGAATAGCAGGTAGATGGATCGACAGATAAGTGATCAAGAAAATGTAACAAAATATTAACTGTAGAACCCAGGTGGTGAGTTGGTGGATGCTTCATGTACAATTCTTTGTAATTTTTTTTAATATATTTGAACATTGTCATAACAGTTTTGGGGGAAAACAATCTGTGGCTGCACCCTGTCTCTGCTCTCTGCTCTGAACTATAGCCCACTTTTCTGGCGGGGTTCCCAAGAGTACTTTCTATATTCATTCAGCAAGCCAGTATTTTTTTTTTAATATATGAAATTTATTGTCAAATTGGTTTCCATACAACACCCAGTGCTCATCCCAAAAGGTGCCCTCCTCAATACCCATCACCCACCCTCTCCTCCCTCCCACCCCCCATCAACCCTTAGTTTGTTCTCAGTTCTCAACAGTCTCTTATGCTTTGGCTCTCTCCCACTCTAACCTCTTTTTTTTTTTTTTTTCCTTCCCTTCCCCCATGGGTTTCTGTTAAGTTTCTTAGGATCCACATAAGAGTGAAACCATATGGTATCTGTCTTTCTCTGTATGGCTTATTTCACTTAGCATCACACTCTCCAGTTCCATCCACGTTGCTACAAAAGGCCATATTTCATTCTTTCTCATTCAGCAAGCCAGTATTTACTGAGCATCTATTATGTAATTAAATACTGTGCTTTGTGAGGTGGATGCAACGATGAAAAGACATGGTCCACGCACCTCAGCTCAGAGTCTCGTGGAAGGATTGATTCGGTGTGTGCAGTGAAACCAGGCACAGTGAGAGAAGCGCTGCCAGAGAGGTGGGAGCTCAGAGGGAAAGGGTGAGCGGCCAGATCATCGTGTAAGAAGCAGAGTTAAAGGCAAGAAAGACATAACACAAGGTGATGTTGTTTTAATCTTACAAAAGAAAAAAAAGGGATGGGACCAGAACTGCTGCAGACTTGGCCTCACAATCTTGAAGGAAGAATACGGAGATTCCTTAGGCATGCTGCGGGGGAAAGGCATGTACAAAGGCATGAGAGAGCCTCTATTATGGGCCAGATACTGCGCTAAATGCTTTTCTGTGTTCTCAATCAATTCACACAAAGCATATGAGATAAGAGAAGCAGGTTTAGAGAAAGTAAACAACTTGGGCAGAGACACAAAGCTAGAGCCAGGATTTCAACCCAAATCTGTTTAAATACAGAGCCTGTATGCTTAACACATGTAGTATGTCCCCCCCCCCCCCCCCAAATTCATATGTTGAAACCTAATCCAAAATGTGATGGTACTGGGACATGGGGCCATCCAGGGGTGATAAGGTCAGGAGGGTAGAGCTCTTGTGAATGGGATTAGCGTCCTTATAAAAAAGATCCCAGAGTGTTCCCTTGTCTCTTCTGTCATGTGAGGACACGGCAAGAGGACGGCCATCTACGAACCAGGAAGCAAGCCCATACCACACACTGAATCTACCAGCACCTTGATCTTGAATTTCCCAGCCTCAAGAATTATGGGAAACAAATTGTTGTTCAAGCTACCCAGTGAATGCTATTTTCATTACAGCAGCCTGAAGAGACTAAGACAATCATTTAGACTCACTCTGTGCAGAATTATTCTTCTTAGACATTTATGCATTTGGGTCCATAAACGATGGAAGGGCCTATCTTCTGATTTGCCTTGGGGGTCAAAAGGGTTGGGGGATAAGACTCCACAGTCTCAAGAGAAATGACAATTCTTGATGACATTTTGACAAATCTTGATTCTTGTTTAATCTTTTTCAATCTATGACTTCTGGGTTTAGGGAAGGAGAACTTTTAATTTCTCTATGTAATATATTTATTAACATGCTCACTACAGGCTAGAACTTAGACATAACAAATGATATTTGTAAGGCATAATCTAGTTGGTGCTAACATTTATCTATAAATGTAAGTTCTTTATCAAATAAATATAGAAAACACTTGATTTTTTTTTAAAGTGTGGGATGCTAGCTTTGAAAATAATTTCCCACAGGGTAGTGGGACTTTCTTTACCAACCCAAACACACACACAATAACCAGTACTGATCTTGAATTACCTTAAAAACATTAGGGAAAATTTTAGTCTTACAGCTAAATTATGTCTAAAGATTAATCTACAATCTTCTTTCTCCCAAAATACTCTCTCACACACAAACCTTTACTAGGTTGATGCAGGAAACACAGAATGACAGTTCTCTTTTGTCCCAGGAATGGATAACATACAGGTATCTATTGTCTATTTCATCACACAAACACACTTATAGGTAAAGAGGAAGGAAGCTCAGATTCACAGGAAAAAATGAAAAGGAAATCAGAACATGTACTCTAAGAAGCCAGAGAGGCTGTGATGTGGGCATACAAGAGAGGATCAAACTTCTGAAACATATCCCTATTTAGCTCTTGGCAGTGCTAAAGGAACTGATATATTTGCTGATGAACTGGCGACTGATAGACAAACAGTTTCATCTACTACCTGCAATGAGCTTCTGCCAAAATGAAATCAAAACAAACAAACCAGCCTTTGGACTGTTCTTGGCACCAAGAGCCCTTAAATGAGTATGTCATGGAAACAACCAAGTGTAAAATATGTGGAAGTAAGTTTATTTATAGACTAAAAAGAGATCTGTTCTCATACAATCTAAGAGACAAAAAGAGATACCAAGGAAAAACTATGTTTAAATAGTGCCACAAAAAGCTAAATGAAAAGACGTCACAGAGTGACAAGAACCGTAAGACACCTGGAGGTCTAAAAGAAATTAGGGTAACCTTTAAAGAAAAGATTATTTAATATAGCACTTAACACACATGGCTTTGCAAAGAATCCTTTAGCATTAATTTCTCTGACCGTAAAATGGCCACTAACATTTATTGATAATTGCTGCCCATTGTTTTAGGTGTTTATATAAATGTATTTAATCCTTAACAAAAACCCTCTGAATTAAGTACTATTAATATATCCATTAAAAATTTTTTTTCACATTTTTAATTTATTTTTGAGAGAGAGAGAGAGAGAGAGAGAGAGAAAGAGAGAGCACAAGTGGGGGAGGGTCAGAGAGAAAGGAAGACACAGAATCCAAAGCAGGCTCCAGGCTCTGAGCTGTCAGCACAGAGCCTGATGTGGGGCTCAAACTCACACACCACAAGATCATGACCTGAGCTGAAGTCAGACGCTTAACCGACTGAGCCACCCAGGCGCCCCAATACATCCATTTTATAGAAGAAGGAACAGAGGCACAAAAAGCTAAATTACTTGCCCAGGGTCGCCCAGTTAGTAAGCAGCAGGCTAGAATTCAAACTCAGGCAGCCTGGCTTCGGATCTCGAGGTCTTAGCTACTCTTACTATGTAGACTCTGGATCTTAGTGATTGTTGACAAATGTGGCAGAGTTCGGGTGAGCAACCGCAGAACTTAATGATAAAACATAAATTTTTCTTTCTGTGTTGTATTCAGTACATAGTCATAAACTAATCAGAGATGTGGGTTTATTTAAAGAAGGTAGAAGAATGGTAATCACCAAATTTAGGAGAGTGGCTGACTCTGGTGGGGTGGAGGAAGATTGACTCTGAGAAGACACCTGGAAGTATCCAAAGATATTGGTAATACTGTATTTCCTAAGCTGTTGTCACAAGGATGTTACTTCTATTATTGACTTTTAAAACTCAGAAATACAAATCATGTTTTCTCATTTGAATGTATATTTCATAATTTTAAACATCTAACTAAAATTGTTTTTTTTTTAAATTTTTTTTTCAACGTTTATTTATTTTTGGGACAGAGAGAGACAGAGCATGAACAGGGGAGGGGCAGAGAGAGAGAGAGGGAGACACAGAATGGGAAACAGGCTCCAGGCTCTGAGCCATCAGCCCAGAGCCCGACGCAGGGCTCGAACTCACGGACCGCGAGATCGTGACCTGGCTGAAGTCGGACGCTTAACCGACTGCGCCACCCAGGCGCCCCTCTAACTAAAATTTTTAAAAGCTTACTACTTATTAGTAATTTTCCAGTCGATGATTTGTGATAAGATTTCAAATTGGGTGACATCTCTAGAAAACAGATATATGAAAAACACATACCAAGGCTCCACTGGAGTTTAACATAGGTGATTAAAATAGTGAGGTAAAATAAATAAATAAATAAAATAAAATAGGTAGATAACCATTGGAAACTACTCTTCTTGGAGAAAATTATACCTATGCACAGTAGATTCTCATTTCTTGCAGCTGTTTGCTCTGTAAAGTTGCTGTGAACACTGAATTAGCAGATACTGAATCGATGCCCCAAAGGGGGAAACAGAGGATTAGGCTTCTGGGAGCCCCTGGTCAATCAATCCACCATAACCTTGTTTTATGTCTATGTGTATTTCTATTTAAAGACACTTTATTTGATACTTATTGTTCATTAGTTCATATTGAAATCATGGGCAACATTACTACCACTCAACAAAGCTTAACGAACACACATGTTTTCCATATGGTACGTCATGGCCTTCTTGTGTTTTGTGCTTGGCATTGCTAGACAGCACTTCACTACACTTGGTGGCCATTTTAAACAGCACAATCACCAACACCAGAATCACCAAAAGCACAAAAATGACGTACTAAACTTCAAAAAAGAACTCTTATTTATAGAATGAGAGTTGAAACAAGAAGACAGACAATTACCTGGTTTCATGTGAACTTTGGAATGTATACATCAGGTCTCAAATTTTTCTACACAGTAGAGAGGTACATCAATCAATGATCACAAAAATACCAAGGGTACTGATTTGGGGGTTACAAATAAATCTTGGTGAATAGGCAAATTTGCAAATATGGAATCTGTGAATAATGGAGATCTACTGTGTGTGTGTGTGTGTGTGCGTGTGTGTGTGTGTGTGTGTGTGTGTGTGTGTGTGTACCCTCTTAGATAACATCTGTATCTAATTGTATTTATCTATATATCTTAGAAATATATAAATACATCTTTGGGAATGCACACACACTGATATCCAGAATTAAGTTGACATCATTTATTTCTGAATTAGCCCACAAAAAGCAAATCAATATAAAATGTTTTTCATGAACAAAACCAAAATTTTTAGTGATTAGAATAATGAATAATTAGTTTTAAGAAGGGCCATAAACATTAGAAATACCAAGTAAATGAAAAGGTAATGTAGATGTATTCTCACACCACAATTTAAAGTTTTAAAATTTGGGACTAAATCAATATTTTTATAAAAATTTTCAGTACCAAATATTCCTCATCGTATTCCTTTTCCTCCCAAGCCTTTAGAGTCATTTTTTTTTAAAATTTTTTTTTCAACGTTTATTTATTTTTGGGACAGAGAGAGACAGAGCATGAATGGGGGAGGGGCAGAGAGGGAGGGAGACACAGAATCGGAAACAGGCTCCAGGCTCTGAGCCATCAGCCCAGAGCCCGACGCGGGGCTCGAACTCACGAACCGCGAGATCGTGACCTGGCTGAAGTCGGACGCTTAACTGACTGCGCCACCCAGGCGCCCCGCCTTTAGAGTCATTATGAATGACATATCTTCCTATTCCTTTAGAATTCAGTACAGATAGTCCATAGTAATCAACAGTTCATTTACCAGTATTTTCTTTGAAATTCGGCATGTGTTTTCCTATAAAAGCAATATGGTTATGAGGCTCTCAGATTCGCTTCTAAACTATAAAACCGGCCCCTAACTATAGGACCCAGGACAGTAGCTTTTTATGGTAAAGTGTTCTAAAATCATTGTTCGTTAAAAAATTTACTTGCAAGTTTTCTAATAGTGGATCTGAATGCCAACACTTCAAATTCCACCTCTGCCTCTTACAATAATTAGTTAACTTCCCTAAGTTTCAAACACTTTGAGGCAACAAGTATTTGTGGAGAGTTTTTTTGAAAGACTGGTCTAAGCAGTGAACAAAATGGACAAAACACCTGCTCTCACAAAGCTTGTTTTTTTATTGGAAAAAGACAACAGTGTAAGTAAGTGTGAAGGTAAGTGCAGTGGCAAAACGTAACACAGGGGAAGGGGCTAAGGAATGCTGGACTCAGAGGACACTGCAAGCGTAAGAGGGGGGTTAGGGCAGACAGTACTGGGCAAGTAACACTGGAGCAAGAAGTCAAGACAGGCAGAAGAGCAAGCCATGCAGACAGATCTCTGGGAGGAGTGTTCCGAGCAGAGGGAACAGTCGGTGCAAGGGCTCTGATGGGGGAGCAAGCCTGGCATGTGTGTGACTAGGACAGAGTTCATGTTGCAGAGAACAGTCACACGTGAAGTTTACAACCTTGTAAACCTCTGTAAGGACTTAAGCTTTAAAAATGAATGAAACAGAAAAACCAGGTGGACAGCTATAGTTTTAGACCAGGGTGGCTACAGTGGAAGTAATGAGATGCAGTTTCTGGACGTATTTTGAGGATAGAGCCAATAAGATTTCCTAATGGATGAAATGTGTTGTGAAAGACAGTCCTGCACAACCTGTTGACCTTTGCACGGTTGCAAAAGAGTATGCTGCAGCCCTGGGATATTTTCTCACATGGAGGTAAGGAGCCCTTACTCCCTGTGCTGGGCTTATCACCTTGTTTGGTCATCTTTCCCGATTCCAGGCTTGATGCATACTTCTTTATAAGTGTGTATGTCATATGGCACCTGGTCAACCCCACAGTTATCCATAGTCTCTACGAGGAGGGAATGGGCTCTTTCTTCTGCAGCACAGAAGAGGTGCATGCAGACCATCTCCCTGTGATAGACATCTTGGAGGACTGACACTCACTACTGAAGTTGACCTTGCTCTTTTTTCTGTGAGGGGAAAGTATTGCTCCATCCAGTGGCTGGGTGAGCTGTGTCTTTCTTAGTAACCTCAACACTTGCAAACTATGCAGTGGGTTGACATCCTGGGACCTCTGCTTCTAGTGGTAGCTAACACTTTCTCAACTTAAGTGTAAGAGAAAGAAAGGAGAGTCAAAAACGATGCAAGGTTTCTAGCCTGAGCAATGGGAAGAATGGAGTTACTATTAACTAAGATGACGATGTTTTATGATTTGGAATATGTTTGTCTTCTGACAAGATCATCTTCAATAAACTAATACAGGTGAAATCCTGACTGAAATGGGTTTAGTAAATAGTTGAAGGAGAGAAACTGGTTACAGCAGGTATAGACAAATCTTTTGAGGCCTTCTGTGATAAAGGGGAGCAGATTATCTTCGTCTGTAACACAAAGGTAAAAATAGAAACCACTGTATAAACTTGCCTGAGGATTAAACAGCGCCTGGGCACAGCATGAGGTGAATAATAGTAGCAATGACAGGCTGGTGTCAAGGAGGACTACAATGTCCTTCTTCCACATATCCCATTTGAGCCATCATCAGGATGAGTATGGAGCTGTCTGGATGAGGTCTCACTCACCATTACAATGCTTATGGATTCTTGTTTTATTAAAAAGTAGTCAAACTTCCCATTTCCTTTCAGAAGCCATCAGGCAAAGCAAGATAAACATGACATAGAGGGGTGGTCCGACATTATACTCTAACCAGGATGATGAGGCCATCCATGTGGGGAAGCGGATGGCCAAGAATAAGGAATCAATGGAGTGACACACATGGGATATTAGAGCCTGACCACTGTAAAGAGGCCATCTGTGCAAGACAGGAGAGGCCACAGCAATGGGAAGCTGGTTACATACAGGGATATTGATCAAATGGATAAATACATGAAAAATAATGAGAACTAGGTTTTTTCATTATTAGAGAAGGGAGTTAACAAATATAGGAAAAAGAACAGTAGAATTCATTTGCTGATATTTAATTGAAATTGAAAGTATTCCTGTAAATCCCTAATTTTCAACATATGTAAAAAGGTATAAAAACAAATATGGGCAGTGACATCAGCAAAAAAGGCAGAGTAAGGATCTCTACAAATGTGCTCCTCCATAACAGCAGGAAAGATAGCAAAAATCGTTACAATCAGCTTTTCTAGTGCTCTGGAAATTGACCTAAGATTTGCAGCAACCTGAGGAACATTTATTACAGAAAAACGACCGAATCTCAGTAAGGACAGCGAACTTTGTGGCATTTTTTAACTTCCCTTAGCTCTACCTCTGCAGCCCCTTGATGACCTTGAAAACTAACACCTTGCTTTTGCAGTGAAAACAAGCATCCTGGAGACCATCAGGAGCAAAAGGGGATGGCTACAAATCCTGCAAAGAATCATTTGCAGAGAATGAGCATTGTTAGACCTGTGTGGTGGTTCCCCAAAGACCACTTGCAAGGCTCACCCAGTGTGAAAAGCCCTTTCCCCAGGGCATTTGTCAAAAACAATTACAAGTGATTGTTTAATTTTATGACTGCCTTCAGGTGGTAGATAAAAGTTGGAGCAGACAACAGACTTAACCAAAAGGTTTAAAAGGAAAAAGCTACAGAATGAGATGTCCATAAGGTCTTTGAAAAACTCAGACTTATTTCTGAGACTATAGAGGGCCACGTCCATGTGTAAAACTGTACAGGTGCCCAAAGCTTTGGGTAAGCTCAGAAAAGGCATGAGAAGGCTTTAGGCTCTCATTTCTGGCTGACATTGATTGAGGCTCTGCACAAGCAGGAAGTGAAGGTAAAATAGAATTGTCACCCGGTTAGCTGAATAATAAAAGTATGCCTAAGCACATCCGCAGAGCCCCTTGGCAGAGAGTGGGAAAGTTACGGGTTCTAGGAAATATAAGCAAACCTCTTTCTAATCATTAGCTAACGACCAAGCAGAGAATTCAATGGCCACACGTGACAAAGAATAGACTTTATATAATTAGTTCACAAAAGTCACCAAACTACAACAAAAACAACAAAACCTAGCAAATCCACAGAAAGAGAAAGTGGATTATTGATTGCCAGAGGCTGAGAGTAGGGATGCTGGAGAGTGACTTCTAATGGATACAGGTTTCCTTTTAGAGTGGTGGAATGTTCTAGAACTTAATAGTGATGATGGTTGCATAACTTCATGAATATACTAAAAACCACTAAAATGTACACTTATTTCAAGGGATGCATTTTATAGTACGTGAATTATTTCATTAAAAATACTGAAAAAACTGTTTGTATAAAGACATGCATATATGTGTCTATACATATATTCACATGCACATATATATTTCTTAGCTCTGTCCGGTGAGATGACTTGTGAGTAACTCATCCTAATATCAGTGAATACACCTAGTGTAGAAATCTTGATTTTCTACCATTTTTAACTAAAGAAAGGAGGGATCCTTAGAGAAATGGTCTAGTTCTGGGGCAAAGAAAGCCTGGAGCATCTTTTTGGGCCAGAAAGAAAGGCAGTGCTCAGAGAATGATAGGATATGCCAAAACGCCAGCTTGAAGGTCTCCCACCGTCCAGTTGGGAACAAGCTGAGCACCAAAACAAATAATTATAGTAAGAGAGTTAGTAATACACTGAATAAAATGAGAATTGATGAGTCTATCCGAATATGATAATATGGGTGTGAGTGTGTGTGTGTATATACATCCTGTATATACACACACACACAAATAAATAAATGCAAAGTCTGATGAAGAAGGTATGTTTATATAATTATTTCTCCACCCCAAAATATTTCTTAATTGCAAAGGGTAAAAGAGAAACTTCACAGTGGAGAAGTCTGGTCAACAACACCTTATTTATGTGATCGCAGTGACCATCATCAGCTCAGGTCATGATCTCACAGTTTGTGAGTTCAAGCCCCGCATCAGGCTCTGTGCTGACAGCTCAGAGCCTGGAGCCTGCTTCTGATTCTGTGACTCCCTCTCTCTCTCTGCCCCTCCCCCACTCATGCTCTGTCTCTGTCTCAGAAATAAACATTAAAAAAAAAATTTTCAAAGTGACCATCAATTATGGGAAAACCTGCAGCTGTGTGCTACCTGAGAGGAGGAGATAAGAGATGTTTCTTTTGTGTTACTCTTGCCAAAAATGTATAACTTGAGTCCAACCATGCGGAAACATCAGACAAACCCAAACTGAGGGACATTTCAAAAAATAACTGGGCTATAATCTTCACAAGTACCAAATGAAGGAAGGAGTGAGAAACTATTCCAGATGTCAAGAAGATGTCAACTAATAGAAAGGTATGATTCTGACCTAGGTCCTTTTTTCTGTAAAGGACATTATGTGGACAGCTAGTGAAACCTGAATGAAGTCTAAGGCTTGGGTTGTAGCAGTACATCGATGTTCCTTTTTGATTTGGATGTTTCATTACAAGAGAATATTCTTGCTTCTTTGAAAACATCAAGTATTTGGGGGTGATGCAGCATCATGTTGGCAAACCACTCTCAAACACTATAGGAAACAAAATTATGTACTTGCAACTTTCCTGTAAGTTTGACATTCTTTAAAAAATATATGGAAATATGGATGTATACATACATATATAAATAAATTCAGAATAATTTTGTCTGTTGATTTTAATAATAAAAAATTGGGGCTTAAAATAGGTTATTAAGTTTATCCTATATGCTGGCAAAAAGAAGAGTATTAACATAAGCTCCAAAAATAGATTCCCTGATATGAAATAATATAAACTCTGGCAAATATAAACATAGAAAACTAGATGTACTCACAAATATTCACTCACAAAGCAATTTTCTTATCTAACATAGCTGGCAAAATTCCTAGATGTAAGTTTCCTTTTATATAACACTTGAAAAAAAAAAAATAAAGCCCTTGGCAACAATTTAAAAGTGAACTGATATACTCATTTAAAAAAAGGAAATGTAAAATAGCTAGACTATCATATACTTAAAAAAACATTTAATGCCCCTATTATAAGTAAACTACCGTATGATTATGGGAAATTACCCAGAGTGTTTAGTTTATATCTTTGGACTTTTGATTTAAAGAAAAAAAAATGATACATGAAGGACAGCAAAAAGGAACTCTATAAAATAAATAAAAACAACATCCTTGCTCCTTAAAGAGCTTACGTTGAGTAATTATTATAAACAAAATTATTTTATAGAAGAAGAAACTGTAGAGAGAGCTCTTGTAGTGTTTATATACATTACATTCTCATTTAAAATATCTGTTTGGTGAACATGAAAATGAACCTGTCTAATCTCCAACAGCAGAAAACATAATTGGTCCAAGTTGCCAACTGGTATGTCCTGAAATCCATCCTAACATTTGCACTAAGGCCACACTTCCCGGGGTATACTCCCAGCCAATGACTGAACACAACAAGACATTAAGGCAGGCCAGCTTCTGGGAGAAGTGGGACCCCACACACAACTTAGCCAAGGACTCCCATTGGCCTTGCCAAACATTCCTTATAAGTGCACTACACTCCAAGACACTTCTACCTAATCTTACTTCCTATCTTCTTCCCTTGGGGTCAGACTAACATTGTAGTCCAATGGCTCTCCCAGCATCTCCATTTTCTCTTACAGGCATCTCCCCTAATACACTGCTTACACATTTAATCCTGTTTTGGTGACAAACTTCTGGGAGGACCTGGAATAACACAGTTTCATCAAGTCAACAGCACAGAGTTAATTATATTACATCATGTAGTCAGTACTGCACTCTGCTCTCTAAAACAAAGAAAAAGAAAATGTCAGAGAGAACCCTCTTCCCTCAAAGACTGAACATGCTGAAGAAAACACTTAAATGAAATTAATCAGACAATGTTCAAACATAATCCATAATAATCATCTAAACTTTCTAGAGTATTTTTAATCTATAAATCACTGTGGGTAGAAGTGGGTAGAACAAGCTTCACAAGGGAAGTGGGCTAGTAAGATTTGGACAGATGGGAAGGAGGTGGAAAGCAATTCAGATTCACACCCTTCCTTGGTCTTTAAAAGATGCAGGAAAAGGTCTGGTTAAGGAGGAGTCTTCAAAGTTGTAAAGATATTTTGCCAACTGGATAACAATTAGTAAACAGGAAATAAGTCCCCATAATCTTGTAACTAATCCACTCAGGAATAAATGTGAGTTTATTGTTTGGGATATTTAAGGCATTTGAATTTAGTATAGAGATCTCTATTTTGAGAAAAATCATAAATTCAGGAAACCATGAGTAGCATTTTATTTGAAGGCTCCTTGTGTTATGTCTTTGCAGGTTAGTTTTTTCTTTTCTATTTTAAAAAGCAATCTTACTTTTCTTCTTTTCTCAAAGAAGAATGTTGTTTTTGAAAGAGAATGACTATAATCAAACCATTAGGATACACACCAATCCCTGTATTCTAATTTTACACATTTTTATCATCCTCATAATCCTACTCTTTCTCTTCCTTATTCTAGTAATGGTGTGATGGCTTCAATTAGCCTTTCAGTTGAAAGACTACGGGTTCCACAGAAACTACAAAGCTATTTCAGAAAAGCTCTTATGGGACCAAGCACATAAAGAAATTTTTAAAAACTTTTCAGACACTTTCAAGAGCATTACAAATCATTCATTCTCCTTCCAGGACTCCAGCTTCACAAACCTAACCTTTTATTGTTACAGTTTCAGAAGAAAAATCCATATTTAAAATAACATCATATCTTCCCAGTTAAGCTCTGACCCATAAAAAGTCTGTCCTATTAATATGTATAATAACAGGAACAAAAAAAAGACCCCACTCAAAAATAGTCCCTCATGTATGATTTAATGATACTAATAAAAAATGTTTTTGAAATACTATAAGCAAAAGCTAAGCATGAAGTTAACCCCTATATACACACAAACACACACTGTGAAGCTTTCCAACTTTAAGTTGCTAAGATTTCTTTTATATGTGTATGTATATGTATGAGCATGCATTTGCTGTTCTAAATGGCTATAAACATAACTGTCCTTGGCAATGAAGAAGAAGTAGACAATTTGCCTAAAATAAAAAATGGAAAATGAGTGATTTAAGGGCAGGGAAACCAAATGAAACTCTTACCCTCAGAGATTAAGATTTATCAGTATGCAAATCTAGTACCGTCTTTATTCCACTGTAAACAAGAGGATCAGTGACTATTTCCCCTCTCCCAGAGAAAATCTGAAACTATTAACGAACACTTATCTAACGAAAAGTTTAGGGGAACATTATGAAAATGTGATCTCTCATATCTCCTCACAGGAGCAAAATAATATTTCATAGAAGGGGAAAATTTTGGAAAAAGCGGTCTGCAACAATATTAAAAACAACTAAGCAGAGATTTCAGTGGTCTCATAGTGTCAAGGACACAGAAAGTAAGATGTGGAGCCCACCAAGGAGGAAGATTTCTAATAAATACCTCAGGCTTTTAGCTGAAATGCTGGAAGGTCTCACCCATGAAGCAAAAGATAGTACACACTGGGTCAAATGGATCCATTATACTCTATCTTCCTACCAGAAAAATACTAAATCTTCTTTGGAGTAAAATCATTCAAAGCCTTATATAATTTTTCACATACAAAATCCAGATTTCTATTAAAAATAACCAAGCATGAAAGAAAATATGAGAAAATAAAAATCAAGAGATAATAGTAATATATGAACAGGTGATCAGATATTAGACTTTATCAGACTTGGACTTTAAAATACCTATGATTTGGGGTACGTGGGTGGCTCAGTCAGTTAAGCGTCTGACTTCGGCCTACGTCATGATCTCACCATTGCTGAGTTTGAGCCCCATGTCAGACTCTGTGCTGACAGCTCAGAGCCGGGAGCCTGCTTCAGATTCTATGTCTCCCTCTCTCTCTGCCCTTCCCCTACTCATGCTCTGTCTCAATCTCTCTCAAAAGTAAACAAGCATTAAAAAAAAAATACCTATGATTAATCTGTACAAGAAAATAGGAAAAAAACTCACAAAGGAGAATGGAATCTATTTTTAAAAAGAATCAAATAAAAATTCCAGAACTGAAAAATAAAATAACCAAAATTAAGACTGCAATAGAGTAGAGAGAGGATTAGTAAAAAATATCCAGATGAAGACACAAAGGGCAGATGGAAACATAAAATGAAGATATAAGTGACACAGTAAAATATGAATACTTGGAAGTCCAGAATAAAGGAGCAAGGCCAAATAGAATTTAGAGAGATACTGGCTGAGCATTTCCTAAAAGTGACAGACTAAGTCAAGCCACATATTCAATAATGAAGTCAAGCCACATATTCAATAACGAACTCCAAGCAGTACGAATATAAAGAAAATCACAACTAGGGCACATTATTAAAAAAACAAAAAACAAAAAATTGTTGAAAAACCAAAGATAAACCAAAAATTTTAGAGCAGAGAGAAAAGATGTATTATATTAAAAAAGAAAACAAACATATGATTCACAGCCATCTCTCAACAGAAATGATGAAGGCCTACAGACAATAGAGTAACACCTTTAAAATGGTAGGCAAAACCCCATCTCAACCTAGAACTCCATATCAAATGACAATCTTTCCAAAATAAAGACAAAATAAGACCCTCACACAAATAAAAGAAATGCAGTAAGTTTCACTAGCAGATTTTTACTAAAGAAATATAAAAACTTCCTCAATCCATGCTCATGGATTGGAAGAACAAATATGGTTAAAATGTCAATACTATCCAAAGCAATCTACATATTCAGTGTAATCCCTATCAAAATGACACCAGCATTCTTCACAGAGCTAGAACAAACAATTCTAAAATTTGTACGGAACCAGAAAAGACCCTGAATAGCCAAAACAATCTTGAAAAAGAAAACCAAAGCTGGAGGCATCACAATCCTGGACTTCAATCTGTATTACAAAATTCTAATCATCAAGACACTATGGTACTGGCATAAGAGCAGACACTCAGATCAATGGAACAGAATAGACAACCCAGAAATGGACCCACAAACACATGGCCAACTAATCTCTGACAAAGCAGGAAAGAATATCCAATGGAATAAAGACAGTCTCTTCAGCAAGTGGTGCTGGGGAAACTGGACAGCGACATGCAGAAGAATGAACCTGGACCACTTTCTTACACCACACACAAAAATAAACTCAAAATGGATGAAAGACCTAAATGTAAGACAGGAAGCCATCAAAATCCTCGAGGAGAAAGCAGGCAGAAACCTCTTTGATCTTGGCCGCAGCAACTTCTTACTCAACATGTCTCCAGAGGGAAGGGAAACAAAAGCAAAAATGAACTAATGAGGACCTCATCAAAATAAAAAGCTTCTGCACAGCAAAGGAAACAATCAACAAAACTAAAAGGCAACCAACGGAATGGGAGAAGATATCTGCAAATGACATATCAGACAAAGGGTTAGTATCCAAAATCTATAAAGAACTTCTGAAACTCAACACCCAAAACACAAACAATCCATTGAACAAATGGGCAAAAGACATGAGTAAACACTTTTCCAGAGAAGACATCCAGGTGGCTAAGAGACACATCAAAAGATGCTCCACACATCACTCATTATCAGGGAAATACAAATCAAAACTACAATGATACACTACCTCACACCTGTCAGAATGGCTGAAATTAGCAACTCAGGCAACAACAGATGTTGGCGAGGATGCAGAGAAAGAGGATCTCTTTTCCACTGCTGGTGGGAATGTAAACTGGTGCAGCCACTCTGGAAAACAGTATGGAGGTTCCTCAAAAAATTAAAAATAGAGCTACCCTACAACCCAGCAATTGCACTATGAGGTATTTATCCAAAGGATGCAGGTGTGCTGTTTTGAAGGGGCACATGTACTCCAATGTTTATAGCAGTACAATCAACAATAGCTAAAGTATGGAAAGAGCCCAAATGCCCATCAACTGATAAATGTATAAAGAAAATGTGCTACGTGTGTATGTGTCTACACATACATACATACATACACACACAATGGAATATTACTCAGTGCTCAAAAAGAATGAAATCTTGCCATTTGCAATAACGTGGATGGAACCAGAGTGTGTTATGCTAAGTGAAATAACTCAGAGAAAGATAAATATCATATGATTTCACTCATATGTGGAATTTAAGAAACAAAACAGATGAAGATGGGGAAGGGAAGAAAAATAAGAGGGGGAGATAAACCATAAGAGACTCTTCAATACAGAGAACAAACTGAGGGTTGCTGGCAGGGTGCTGGGTGGGGTGATGGGCTAAATGGGCAATGGGCATTAAGGAGGGCACTTGCTGGGATGAGCACTGGGTGTTATATGTAAGTGATGAATCACTAAATTCTATTCCTGAAATCATTATTATGCTTAAAAAAAAAAAAGAATGAAAATTAAAAGGACAAAAAAAACTTGAAGAAGAAGGAAAACAATCCCAGATGGAAGCAGGCAATGAAGGAGGAAATGAAGAGCATAAGAATGGATAAACAGGTAAGTCTAAATGAATATGGATAGTTTAAAATACAAAAAAATAATACCCTGTGTGTGGGCATAGGTGGGTATTGATGCATGCACAGGATTAAATACATGATAATAATAGGACAATGAACCAAAAATATATGAAGTTAAAGAGATGTAAGTTTCTTGCATTATACAGAAGTGATCCAAGTACTCACTTAGGTGTATTCCAATACATGAAGAATGCCTGTTGTGATCCCTAGGGTAACCATTAAAAGTATGCAAACTATGTAATAGTTACAGAGTTTAAAGTAGAAAATGAGGGTGAAAAAAGAGAAAAAACAGATGAAACATAATAGAAAACAGTGATATAGTAAGTTTAAAATTAAATACATAAGTTCATTAAATGTAAATATACTCAATACCCCAATTAAAAAATAATTGGAGAGCTAGTGAAAATAACAAAGTTCAATTATAAGATGCTTAAAGGAGAGACTTCTTAAATATAAGAACTCAATTGAAAGTAAGAGGATATTGAAAGTTATACAATGCAAAATGAAGCTAATTTGGTCAGACTGCTATCAAAGTACATACTAGCAATAAGAAAGACATTTTATAATGATGATAAGGTTATTCAATACGAAGACACATTAACACTAAATTTGTATGCACTTAATAACATAAATAATAACATAAAAATACATAAAGCATAACTCGACAAAATTAAAGGAATAACAGACAAGCTCAGATTCATAGTTGGGAATGTTAGCACAATTTTATCAGTAACTGACAAAACAGGAGAAGAAAGAAGTTATAAAAAGATTGGAAAAGCATGATTGCATATTTAGAATCAGAAAGCAAGTCTCAAAAAATTTCAGAAGTGTTAAAACACACAGAGCATGTTCTTTGACCATAGTAAAATTAAGATAGATCAATAACAAAAAATAACCTAAAAGTCACCAAATACAATGGGTCAAGGATATCACCATATATATAATAGTAATAAAATATGACATCAAAATTGGTGGGGTTGTAATAGAATACTACCCAGGAATACAAAAGAATGGACTACCAAAACACTCAACCACATGGATCAATCTCAGAGGCATTATGCTGCATGAAAGAAGCCAGAAGCATATACTGTATGATCTATTTATAAAATTATAGAAAAATGGAAACTATAATGGCAGAAAGAAGATAAATGGTTACCTGAGGTCAGGCATAGATAGGATTTACTATGAAGGGGCATTAGGAATTTGGGGGCCAATACAGTTGATATCCTTTTTCAACAGGACTTAAATGGAAAGATAATCTATTTGATGTACATAATGATAAAATGATAAAGAAATCCAGGGATCTTTTGGTTCTCTTGTATTGAGGTATCAAAAAACCAAATCAAAAGTACATGAAAAGCATTTTCTAATCTTTTTTACCTGCCTGCCAGTAAAACTTTAGAACAACTGTCATTTCTGTTTTTGGAAGTGGAAGCATTTTGTTTATTTTTATTGAAGTATAATTAACATATAACATACAAAATATAATAATATGTTATATTATTATCAGGTATACACCATAATGATTTGATATCTGTATATACTACAAAATGATCACCACAATAAGCCTATTTTACTACAATTACAATTTTTTCTTGTGATAAGAACTTTTAAGATCTATTTTCTTAATAACTTTCAAATATGCAATACAGTATTATTAATTATAGTCACATTACTGTATACTACATATACTATACCCCCATGATTTATTTATAACTGGAACTTTGTACCTTTTGACTTCCTTCACACATTTAGCCCACCTCCCACCTTTGACAACCATCAATATGTTCTCTGTATCTATGAGCTTGTTTTATTTTTCATTTATTTTTAGATTCCATATGTAAGTGAGATCATATGGTATTTGTCTTTCTCTAACTTATTTCACTTAGCATGATGCCCTCAAGGGCCATCCACCTTGTTGCAAATGGCAAGATTTCATTGTTTTTGATGGTCTGATAATATTCCATTGTATATATATATATACCACATTTTCTTTATCCACTCATCCATATATGGACACTAAGGTTGTTTTCATATCTTAGCTATTATAAATAATGCTGCAAATAAACAAAAAGAATGCATATATCTTTTTCAGTTAGTTTTGTTTGTTTGTTGTCTTCAAATAAATGCCTAGAAATGGAATTGCTGGATAAGGTAGCTCTATTTTTAAATTTTTGAGGAACTGCTGTACTGTTTCCCATAGTAGCTGCACCAATTTACATTCCCACTAACCACACACAAGGGTTCCCTTTCTCCACATTCTTACCAATACTTGTTCTTTCTTTCTTTTTGATACTAGTCATTTTAATGGGTATGAGGTGATATCTCATTGTGGCTTTGATTTGCATTAGTGATGATGAGCATCTTTTCATGTACCTGTTGGCCATCTGTATTTCTTCTTTGAAAAAAAGTCTATTCAAATCCTCTGTCCATTTTTTATTTTTTTTTAAATTTTTTTTTCAACGTTTATTTATTTATTTTTGGGACAGAGAGAGACAGAGCATGAACGGGGGAGGGGCAGAGAGAGGGAGACACAGAATTGGAAACAGGTTCCAGGCTCTGAGCCATCGGCCCAGAGCCTGACGCGGGGCTCGAACTCACGGACCGCGAGATCGTGACCTGGCTGAAGTCGGCCGCTTAACTGACTGTGCCACCCAGGCGCCCCCTCTGTCCATTTTTTAAATGAATCATTTGGTTTTCCTGGTGTTGAGTTGTAAGAGTACTTTATATATTTTGGATATTAACCCCTTATGGGATACATAATTTCCAAATATTTTCTTCCATTCAGTAGGTTGCCTTTTCATTCTGTTGATGGTTTCCTTTATTGTGCAGAAGCTTTGTAGATTGATGTAGGTTTGGTATCTTGATTGTGGTGTATTTTGATTATGGCTACATAGGTGTATACATTTGTCAACATTTATCAAACTATATGCATGAAACAGATATAGCTTATTGTATGTAAATTAAACCTTAATTGATTATAAAATTAGAGCTTTAATGCAGAAAAACAAACTTCACAAAAATGCATCTAAAGCAGTATCTAAGAGCAATGTGTAGCCTTTTCTGTACCTATTAGAACAAAAGAAAAGCTAAAAAAAATTACTGATTTAGGTATGTATTTTAAGTTAGAAAACACAGCAAATTAAACTTAAAATGGAATAAAAATACAAGCAGATATCAGTGAAATAGAAAGCAAACATATAATAGATAAAATCAACAAAGCCAAAGGTTGCACTTTGAAAAAACTAAGAAAACTGATAAATTTTATCACAAATTAATAAATTTTATCAAAATCAATCATAGATAATAATCTTTAGTGTAAAAAGAAAAATAATAAAATTTCTAAATTACATCACAAAATATTTTCATGACTTTGAGTTAGGCAAATATTTCTTAAACAAGACACAAATATACTGACCATAAAAGAAAAATTAATAAATTGGGCCTTAAAAATTAATAGCATCTGTTCATCAAGAGCTAATAGAGTAAAAAAAGCAAGCCGGAGAGAATATATATATATATATATAAAAGGGGCTCATACGCAGGGCGCCTGGGTGGCTCAGTCGGTGAAGCGCCCGACTTCGGCCCAGGTCATGATCTCAGGGCTCGTGGGTTCAAGCCCTGCATTGGGCTCTGTGCTGACAACTCAGAGCATGGAGCTGCTTTGGATTCTGTGTCTCCCTCTCTCTGTCCCTCCCCTGCTTGTTCTCTTTCTCTCTCTCAAAAATAAATAAACATTAAAAAAAAAAAAAAAGGACTCATACACATGAGTCATGAGCAGCTGCACCTGTCTGGATTTCCACCAACAGTGCAAGAGGGTTCGTTCCCCTTTCTCCACATCCTCGCCAACACCTGTTGTTTCTTGTGTTGTTCACTTTAGCCATTCTGACAAGTTTGAGGTGATTATCGCTTTGTGGTTTTGATTTGCATTTCCCTGATGATGAGTGATGTTGAGCACCTTTTCATGCCGACACTTTTTAAAATTTTTTTAAATTTGTATTTATTTTTGAGAGAGAGACAGAGACAGAGCACAGTGGTGGAGGAGCAGAGAGAGAGAGGGAGACACAGAATCTTAAACAGGCTCCAGACTCTGAGCTGTCAGCACAGAGCCTGACACAGGGATCGAACTCGGGAACAGTGAGATCATGACCTGAGCCGAAGTCTGACGCTTAACTGACTGAGCCACCCAGGCACCCCAACACTGTAAGCTTTTATTTACTTATCTCATCCATTTGTTCATTTATCTATCTAGCTTTTATTTATTTGTTTATTTATTTTAAAATTTTATTTAAATCCAAGTTAGTTAACACATAGTATAATAATGGTTTCAGGAGAATTTAGTGATTCATCACTTACATATAACACCCAGTTCTCATCCCAACAAGTGCCCTCCTTGGCACCCATCACCCATTTAGCCCATCCCTCCATCCACCTCCCCTCCAGCAACCCTTAGTTTGTTCTCTGTATTTTGCTTGTCTCTTATGGTTTGCCTCCCTCTCTGTTTTTATCTTATTTTCATCATCTAATTTTTAGGAAGGTTCTCCAAGATTTCCTGTATGACCTGAAAGAATTAATTTTTCCTTAAGGAAACTAATTCGTATGAGAATACTCTGCCATCCTCAAGGTCTTCTGAAACCACTTAATTCATTGCTCATTAGGATGTGCTGGCAAAGCAGAGTTGACCCTAGGGACTCAAAGGGTTCCTAAGCAGCACCCTATTTGGATCTACCTTAGAAGGTTGTTATGATTCAAAGAAGCATGCCAGAAACTCAAGGAAGAGAGGAGATGCAAAGGGAATAGAAAAGGTCTACTTGATTCTCTAGGGGCTGCCTGATTCCCCCAAGGCAGAGCTCTAAAAGAAATCCTTTTGGGTGCATTTTGATCCAGGAACACCAATCTGCCACACCAATGAGACCTTATTCTGGGGCCAATCAGACTCCAAGGATGTGGGCTGGAAGAGTCCCACAGCTGGCACATGCGGTTAGGCACATTGGGCTTTGTAAAGAAAAGTGGCCTATAATGGGTTCAGTAAATGCTGTCATTCAAACCAGGCATCCCAAGGAAGAGAGTTCTATTATAGGTAGTCAGATAGAAACTTATATTGAAAACACTATTGGGGCACCTGGGTGGCTCAGTTGGCTAAGCATCAGACTTGGTCTTGGCTGAGGTCATGATCTCAGGGTCGTGGGATCAAGCCCCATGTCAGTGTGGAGCCTGCTTGGGATTCTCTCTCTCACTCTCTACTCCTTCTCCATACTCTCTCCTTTTCTCTTTCAAAATAAATATACTTAAAAAAATAAAGAAAATATTACCAACTCAGTGAAAAATAATTCATCCTTATAACCATTAATACCCTAAACATTATAAATAACATATGATTACATCTAATTTTACAAAAGTCGTGATCACTTGCATTCTTCAAAGTCATGCAGCAGGTCCCTCATTATTGGTATCAAAATAACACCTGAAATGTTTCAGTTCTTATATTAAATCCAATCTCATTTTGAGGACAATATTTGATAAAACAAGCTTATTTTAAAGTTAAGTCTATTTTTGTCCTTTCACAAACCATTATACAATCAAATTATTAACCCAGATGAGGAAAGGTATTGATCTCTCTGTAATATATTCAGCCCATCCCATTCAACTCACAGCAGTAGCCTCTTTTTCAGAAAGCAGTTACTCAAATCAGAAAATTAGAAAAGGCAATAATACTCAAATTAAATTGCACACGAAGAGTCTCTTCAATCTGTACTGTTGTGAACAATATTTTAGCTGATTTCTATGACTGACTTGTTTCAGGTTTTTAAAGAGATGTACATCTCAAAGTAAATCACTAAATTATTCCATTTCATGTGTGCATGAAACACACACCCAAACACAATAATAGAAAGCTGGTGAAGTCTGTAAAGTTAAATCACACTTACTTCTAACACTGGTATTGAGAGATGGCTGGATATATATATATATATATATAACTCCTGACATGGGAATTGTTAAATTCTGCACTCATCTGTTATATTTTAAGGAAAAACTTAAACACTTATAATCACTTCAAATTAGAATTGGAATAATCATATCAAACCCCACAGTCTTAATGAGGAGGAAATCCAAAAAGTGATTTTCCCAGAGTCTTAGGTCTGCTTAAGAATCAAGAACCAGATTTCCTGATGTTCAGTCCTTTAAACTGTGCCAACCTGTCTTCTAACTCAAAATAGACTTTATAACATATTTAAATTAAAAAAGTGCTAAAGATACTTGGGGTGCTAGCATTTTTTCCCTCCTTTCAAGGACACTATTTTAAAATATGTTATTGACCTGACTAATAGGAAAGACAAGAAAAGGGAAGGAGGAAGGGAGGGATGGAGGGAGTTAGGAGAACCCTAAACTTTTCATTTTCAGAATCCTATGAATTCTATTATACTTTCAGTTTAACTTCCACACATAAATTTATGACAACAGAGGGATCTTTGAACCATTTCAATTTCCTCCTACTTTGAAAAAGATATTAAGAGACAAAAAACTGAAATTGACAGGGCCATTAAAACATGACAGCAAATTTTTAACAGTCTTCCCTCTAATCTGACAGTTCAGATCATTTCTCATTTCACCAGAGCCACAGAAAACTTTTTAACTACAAAGTCAGACTTCTATATCCTTGAAACCAGAATTGATTTCCACACTTATTATAATTGAAATTCTCTTAATAATTTCTGTCTCAATTTAAGAGCACAGCACATTATATTTCTAGTATAGGCTCCGCTGATAAGAAGTTGTCAGAAATAAATGAAGTAATATATGTGAAAGTACTTTGTAAATGTGAAATTATTATAACACATGAAAGACACCGTATTAAAAAAAAAGATCTATAGTGTGTTGCTGATATGAAATAAGATACATCATTCTTAATGGTAAATCATTACAATAAGGAGCATGACAAGAATGTCCACTATAATTGCTTCATTTTAGTACTATTAATGGAGATTCTGGCCAGTGCAGTAAGACAAGAAAAAGATTAAGGAAGAAAAAAAAATTGGTAAAGAAGAAGCCTTTTTAAATCAAGGTATTATTAATGTTTATTCAGGTTGTGCAAGGTATCCAGAACAGAAACTCAAAGGTGTATTGCTGAGAGTGTGAGGTATGAGGTTGGATATGATTCTAGGAATAAAAGTGATATAACAGGCAGACCACACTCAATGGCCTTTTTACATAGAGCAACGTTGGGGGATATGGGATGAAGGTTATAAAATGAAAGGCTATGGCTCAAATTGGATAGAAAAAGCAAAGGAAAATGTATGCACAATTTGTGAGTTATCACCACCACCTGAGGTTTCCCTGCATGAGCGCTGAATCACTACATAACAGATCAAGAGAAGAAGGAACTGTGTCAATTAGGACCCCAGCAAATTTTGGTTTCTCCAACATATTCTGAAATATTAATCTCTGCTCTCTCCCATTATCAAAGGGCACTGTAAAATGTTTAGGTAATACATATTTTAGTACAACATTATAAGCCTTAGCAACTTTTATTTACTATCCTGAGTTTTGAAATGCTTTTCATATGATTCTTTTGTTTTCCACATTTTTACAAAATGTAATTTAAAATGCTCAACATTTATAAGGTATCTTAGAGCTACAGTGTTCTAATACTCTTTTTTTCTTAAGTTT
>NW_024412426.1:18516864-18569845 GCF_014898765.1 Herpailurus yagouaroundi
ATACTGGCTTCATAGAATGAGTCTGGAAGTTTTCCTTCCCTTTCTATTTCTTGGAATAGCTTGAGAAGGATAGGTATTATCTCTGCTTTAAACGTCTGGTAGAACTCCCCTGGGAAGCCATCTGGTCCTGGACTCTTATTTGTTGGGAGATTTTTGATAACCGATTCAATTTCTTCGCTGGTTATGGGTCTGTTCAAGCTTTCTATTTCCTCCTGATTGAGTTTTGGAAGAGTGTGGGTGTTCAGGAATTTGTCCATTTCTTCCAGGTTGTCCAATTTGTTGGCATATAATTTTTCATAGTATTCCCTGATAATTGTTTGTATCTCTGAGGGATTGGTTGTAATAATTCCATTTTCATTCATGATTTTATCTATTTCGGTCATCTCTCGTTTCTTTTTGAGAAGCCTGGCTAGAGGTTTGTCAATTTTGTTTATTTTTTCAAAAAACCAACTCTTGGTTTCGTTGATCTGCTCTACAGTTTTTTTTAGATTCTATATTGTTTATTTCTGCTCTGATCTTTATTATTTCTCTTCTTCTGCTGGGTTTAGGCTGCCTTTGCTGTTCTGCTTCTATTTCCTTTAGGTGTGCTGTTAGATTTTGTATTTGGGATTTTTCTTGTTTCTTGAGATAGGCCTGGATTGCAATGTATTTTCCTCTCAGGACTGCCTTCACTGCGTCCCAAAGCGTTTGGATTGTTGTATTTTCATTTTCGTTTGTTTCCATATATTTTTTAATTTCTTCTCTAATTGCCTGGTTGACCCACTCATTCGTTAGTAGGGTGTTCTTTAACCTCCATGCTTTTGGAGGTTTTCCAGACTTTTTTCTGTGGTTGATTTCAAGCTTCATAGCATTGTGGTCTGAAAGTATGCATGGTATGATTTCAATTCTTGTAAACTTATGAAGGGCTGTTTTGTGACCCAGTATATGATCTATCTTGGAGGATGTTCCATGTGCACTCGAGAAGAAAGTATATTCTGTTGCTTTGGGATGCAGAGTTCTAAATAGATCTGTCAAGTCCATCTGATCCAATGTCTCATTCAGGGCCCTTGTTTCTTTATTGACCGTGTGTCTAGATGATCTATCCATTTCTGTAAGTGGGGTGTTAAAGTCCCCTGCAATTACCACATTCTTATCAATAAGGTTGCTTGTGTTTATGAGTAATTGTTTTCTATATTGGGGCGCTCTGGTATTCGGCGCATAGACATTTATAATTGTTAGCTCTTCCTGATGGATAGACCCTGTCACTATTATATAATGTCCTTCTTCATCTCTTGTTACAGCCTTTAATTTAAAGTCTAGTTTGTCTGATATAAGTATGGCTACTCCAGCTTTCTTTTGGCTTCCAGTAGCATGATAAATAGTTCTCCATCCCCTCACTCTCAATCTAAAGGTGTCCTCAGGTCTAAAATGAGTCTCTTGTAGACAGCAAATAGATGGGTCTTGTTTTTTTATCCATTCTGATACTCTATGTCTTTTGGTTGGCGCATTTAATCCATTTACATTCAGTGTTATTATAGAAAGATATGGGTTTAGAGTCATTGTGATGTCTGTATGTTTTATGCTTGTAGTGATGTCTCTGGTACTTTGTCTCACAGGGTCCCCCTTAGGATCTCTTGGAGGGCTGGTTTAGTGGTGACAAATTCCTTCAGTTTTTGTTTGTTTGGGAAGACCTTTATCTCTCCTTCTATTCTAAATGACAGGTTTGCTGGATAAAGGATTCTCGGCTGCATATTTTTTCTGTCTAGCACACTGAAAATCTCGTGCCAATTCTTTCTGGCCTGCCAAGTTTCAAAAGAGAGATCAGTCACGAGTCTTATAGGTCTCCCTTTATATGTGAGGGCACGTTTACCCCTTGCTGCTTTCAGAATTTTCTCTTTATCCTTGTATTTTGCCAGTTTCACTATGATATGTCGTGCAGAAGATCGATTCAAGTTACGTCTGAAGGGAGTTCTCTGTGCCTCTTGGATTTCAATGCCTTTTTCCTTCCCCACTTCAGGGAAGTTCTCAGCTATTATTTCTTCAAGTACCCCTTCAGCACCTTTCCCTCTCTCTTCCTCCTCTGGGATACCAATGATGCGTATATTATTTCTTTTTAGTGTATCACTTAGTTCTCTAATTTTCCCCTCATACTCCTGGATTTTTTTATCTCTCTTTTTCTCAGCTTCCTCTTTTTCCATAACTTTATCTTCTAGTTCACCTATTCTCTCCTCTGCCTCTTCAATCCGAGCCGTGGTGGTTTCCATTTTGTTATGCATTTCATTTAAAGCGTTTTTCAGCTCCTCGTGACTGTTCCTTAGTCCCTTGATCTCTGTAGCAAGAGATTCTCTGCTGTCAGCTATACAGTTTTCAAGCCCAGCGATTAATTTTATGACTATTATTCTAAATTCACTTTCTGTTATATTATTTAAATCCTTTTTGATCAGCTCATTAGCTGTTGTTATTTCCTGGAGATTCTTCTGAGGGGAATTCTTCCGCTTGGTCATTTTGGATAGTCCCTGGCGTGGTGAGGACCTGCAGGGCACTTCCCCTGTGCTGTGGTGTATAACTGGAGTTGGTGGGCGGAGCCGCAGTCAGACCTGATGTCTGCCCCCAGCCCACCGCTGGGGCCACAGTCAGACTGGTGCGTGCCTTCTCTTCCCCTCTCCTAGGGGCGGGATTCACTGTGGGGTGGGGTGGCCTGTCTGGGCTACTTGCACACTGCCAGGCTTGTGATGCTGGGGATCTGGCGTCTTAGCTGGGGTGGGTAGGCAAGGTGCACGGGGGCAGGAGGGGCAGACTTAGCTTGCTTCTCCTTAGGTGATCCACTTCAGGAGGGGCCCTGTGGCAGCAGGAGGGAGTCAGATCCGCTGCCGGAGGTTTGGCTCCGCAGAAGCGCAGAGTTGGGTGTTTGCGCGGAGCGAGCAAGTTCCCTGGCAGGAACTGGTTCTCTTTGGGATTTTGGCTGGGGGATGGGCAGGGAAGATGGCGCTGGCGAGCGCCTTTGTTCCCCACCAAACTGAGCTCTGTCGTCCGGGGGCTCAGCAGCTTTCCTTCCCTTTGTCCTCCAGCCTTCCCGCTTTCTGAGCAGAGCTGTTAACTTATGACCTCCCAGCCGCTAAGTCGCGCTTGCTGTCGGAACACAGTCCGTCAGGCCCCTCCGCTTTTTGCAAGCCAGACTTGGGGGCTCTGCTTGGCCGGCAGGCCGCCCCTCCGCCCCGGCTCCCTCCCGCCAGTCCATGGAGCGCGCACCGCCTGGCCAGCCGTCCTTCCTACCCTCTTCCGTGGGCCTCTCGTCTGCCCTTGGCTCCGGCGACTCCGTTCTGCTAATCCTCTGGTGGTTTTCTGGGTTATTTAGGCAGGTGTAGGTGGAATCTAAGTGATCAGCAGGACGCGCGGTGAGCCCAGCGTCCTCCTACGCCACCATCTTCCCTCCTCCTTCTTAAGTTTTTTTAATGTTTATTTTATGTTTGGGGAGAGAGAAAGCAGAGTGCGAGTGGGGGAGGGGCAGAGAAAGAGAGGGAGACACAGAATCTGAAGCAGGCTCTAGGCTCTGAGCTGTCAGCACAGAAATCGATGCGGGGCTCCAACTCACCAAGTGCGACATCATGACCCGAGCCGAAGTCGGACACTTAGGTGACTGAACCACCCAGGCACCCCTGTTCTAATACTCTTAACTCAGCAAGGGCTTTAAAACTGTCTAATCATGTTGCAAAATATACACTGATGATCTAACATGGCCACACAAGCTGTGTGAATGTACTAATGAGTACTCTCTAATGAATTCAAGGTTGGATTATTATCTGCCATATCCAAGCAAGAGATATCAACTACTTAAATATACCAATTATTTAACTTTTATTTTTGTGTTTGGTAGTGGTTCAGATATTTCTCCTGTAAATATTATATAATGAGGGAAAGAAATACTGTTTTTACTACAATGGAGCAAAATTGTTAAGTCAGAGGCTGCAAGCACACAGAACCATCTGTTTTAGTTATGTGAAAAAATTATCTAGTATCAACCAGAGAAAAATTGAGGGAAAAGTTTGGCTGAAAATATGCTGAATGCTAGGAGGAAAATGTTCTCCTGTATATCATAGGTCAGACCCTTCTACATAAACTTAAAAACTATATAAATTTTGTTATCATCCTTACATAAGCCAGAAGCTAATTAGCTGAATTTCAAAACTGATAGAAAAATTTTTAATAATTACTTTGGCCTTTTACAATCATATAATGAATATACATCTGTAGGGGTGTTCAATGGTTTGTGGCATTTTTAAAACTAGATGATGTATTATTTTCCAGAAGTCAGTACACTCTCAGAGTTTAAGTTATTTATGCAATTCTAGCTCTGACGATATAACCATATAAAAAAAGATTTCTGATCAATGTTCATCATCCTCCAAATGGCTACATTGGAGAAAAGAGAAAGAGAAGGTAAAGAGATGGGAAGGTAAAGAGAAAGGAAGGGAAGGGGGGGAAGGGGAAGGGGAAGGGGAAGGGGAAGGGGGAAGGGAAGATAGGAGAGGGCAGAGGGCTAAACTACAAACATGCAAGAAGGGTTTTAATGAAAGCTGTGCCATTTGCAGAATTAGGCCATCCGTCCTACTTGCTAGCACAAGCAGGCAAGGGCTTTTATAAATAACATTTAAAAAAAATCAATAAATATAAAATGACACTGATATATGAACATACTTCTGAATGTCCAACTGGCCCATTTTTACTACTCAATATCCTTATATTTAATTAAATTTAATTATTCAAGAACTGATTACCTAACTTATAAATTAGCCCTTGTACTTGCCTTTTCTCCATATTACTACAAGATTTTCTTGTAGTCCGCCATTCAGCAATAACCTTTATTGGGATGGTAGGTGAGGACAATGTGGAGTTTACCCACCACATTTTGTAAGGCATCTTAAATTTGAGGATAAAGGGCAAAACTTTGCTTAATGGACTTTGCAGTTTTTAGCTTTTGGCCTCAATTAGCATTCGCTATATGAGTTAACTATATGCAATGATTTAAAAAGTCATTTTGCATTTCTGATATAACCTTGAAAAATTACCAATCTGACAGCTATTCTCCATTAACAGAAACAGAATCTTTTCTATCCAAGTAGAGCGTATTTATTAAAATTCAGGAAAAGGTTTTCTTTCAGGTTTACTAATAATGAGGGAAAACGTTTCAAAATGGGACATAAAAACTGCACAAAGATGTATTATGTGGCATAAATCAGGGTATACTAGTAATATCGGAGACCTCGATAGTATCAAAAAACCACACTGTTTCTTACCCTTATGTATTGTCCAAAAATTGAGACAACCGCCACATTAAATTGTCATAAGGGCAGTCATCGGGACTCCTCTGAGCCTTTACTACAGTAGCCTGAGAGGACCTTTAGTTCCTTTCTCCTTAGCAGCAAAATGAGGTCATAGTGCGCCCCCTCCCTGACAAGCAGGATGGGACATGCAGCCAAAAAGTCACCTTCAGGACTCAGTACTGAGCAGAGATAACTAAGGCAAGAAGGAAAGGAGACTGAGGAGACAAACTGACTTAAGTAAAGTCATTTTGGTTTTAGGCTGACCTTTAACCTAAAAGCCAGCAGGTCATAAAAAGGGTCACAAAATCTGACTCAGAAAACCACAGGACCCTATTCCCTCTGGCAGTAAAAGCCAGAAAGGCCAGACACTCTTAAAATTGCTACCTGTAGGTAATTTCACAATCCTAAGACAATGGAAAAAACTAAGCACCCATGCAAATGATAAAGCCAAAGTTAAAGACTAAGCCCCTTCCTATAAAGGTTAGCTAATTTTAAAACTTAAAACCCAGGGCACCCGGTAGCTCAGTCGGTTAAGCATCCAACTTCGGCTCAGGTCATGATCTCACGGTTCATGCATTCCGTGCTCTATGCTAACAGCTCAGAGTCTGGAGCCTGCTTCAGATTCTGTGTCTCCCTCTCTCTCTGCTCCTCCCCTGCTCACACTCTGTATCTCTCTCTCTCAAAAATAAGTAAACATTTAAAAAGAAAAAATTTTTAAACCACTTAAAACCCTTCATTCAAGGCAAAGAGGATCCTTTTCCTCATCTGGGATGAGAGACTGCTACTTTGTGAAGTAGCTCCTTTCTTACTTCTAGACTTAATAAATCTTCATCCCTTTCTCTAAACTTGCTCTTGAATTCTTTCTCATGTAAAGCCATGAACTCTCTTGGCAAGGGGCTCTGGCTGTCCAGCATCAACATGGCACAGAGCAAATAAAAAATGAAGACAGAAAAAAAATCTGTAAGATGGGTTCCTAAGATATAGTCCTGTAGAATAAGTTTAAAAAAATGAGGTGGAGGGCCCTACCTTGCAAATCTTGTAAAGTGATTCCTGGCCATCTCCTCCAGTATCTTTAAAGTAATCATGTGCAGGAAACGTACGATGAATATCTCGAGTGATAACACTCTCCTGGGCTGAGTCCTAAAAAAAGAAAAAAATAGACCTGGTCATTAATTTAAAATTTCTTTTTAATAATGAAAAATAATAGATACGTATGGTAAAAAGAAAATAGTCAAATAGCACAAGAAGAGTATGCTTCCCCCCACTGAAAATACCTGCCTTACATTCCAGACCCACAGTCCCATTCACCAGCTATAAATGCTACCAACAGTTTCTTTTGTATCCTTTCATCCATCTATCTATAGATGTGTGAACATATGCTCATGTGAGGGGAGGTGAGGGAGGGAAGCTGTATACACACATCTCCATCCTTTGCTTTTTGAAGCACAAATAGAAGAAAACTATCTGCTCCTTTCATGTAATGGGGTAACTTACAGAATATTCCTTATCAGTACATGCAAGTATATTTCAGTGTCTTTCAGAGCAGCTATTAAAAAGAATGAGGTACATCTGGATAAAAATATATGATGGTTTAATATTCTATTAATGATTTTTTTGCATTTTTCTATTTATATTACAAATAATACCACTAAGAACATTTTTATACATACATGTTCAAAAATAGATTCCTAGTGGTGGAACTATAGGTAAAGGGTGTACACATTTCCATTTTTGATGAAGATACTTTCCTTCCAGAGGTGTTGTAACAATACATACTCTAAACACTGGTGAAAAAGATGTTTTTCCATACCTGCCCAATACCACATATTACTAACTTTTCACATTTTTGACCATCTGATAAGTGAAAACTCAGACCACAATAGTTTTAAAAAGTAAAGGTATCAATCTTTTCCCTGATAGGTTAATTATCAACTCACACACTCCAGAGAACAAAAACCCTCAAAACTACTATATTAAGATGACTACAGATTAATTAGAATAATTAATAATTAGAATAAAATTCTAAGCCTTATAAAAAGTGATTAATCATTCATTTGATTGAATCTGATTCCTAGAAATGTTGTTTTCTCTGTTTAATGTCAAGAAAATAAGATGGAACTACTTCCGGCAACCCTGATGATGAAAATACTTTGCACAATTTAAGAAGCACCAATGGCCACCAGTGCAAATTAAGTGTTCTTTAATGTCTTGCTTGCATGAAGATTTGAACAAATCCCCTATTTTAGTTAAAATCAAGAAAGGAAAAAAAACATTTAATACATGAATTACTTTAATGAGTGCTATCTCCCTTTTCTCTCTGTAGCTGAGAAGTATGTAAGAAAGGAAATAGCCGATTAACTGTGAGGTAAGCCAGTGCCTTCTCTTGCTGCCTTTTTTCATTTCGGCTGCTATTTCACACAGAGTGGTAATTAAATCTCATACCATGTAGAGAAAGGACACAAACTGAAATGTTCCAAATTTGCTAGCAAACACCGAAGACACTGCAAATCAGTCCAGAGGAAACTCTGAAGGCTTATTGGAATGTAAGGCTACAGCTGAACAGAAACGAAACTTAAAAAAAATGACCATACCTTAAGTGTCAGGACACCTAGAAAGTTTATACTTATCAACATAAATGCAGTTTCTAATGACAGAAAATTTTGAGGGCAGGTGGGAGCACACATAAAGGTAACGTACAAAGAGATATGGCTGGTTACGGCAGTGTCTAAGTAGGAGATCCCCTGAGTGGGGGATCTGGTACCAGGTAGAAGAAAAGTTTTCACTGCCCAGGCTTTCCCTAATAGAAAGGTTTTCTTTCCACACAGTAATAGCTTCCCCTTATAAGCTATTTGAAAAGATGACCAATGAAAATGTTACTACTGCCATTGCTGAACTATTTCAGGGGCAAACATGTGCTGAGTGGTTCACAGGATAAGTCTTTTACACTTTTCAAGATGTTAAGGGAGAGAAATAATTGGACTATATTCCCTAGAAACTGCCTACTCATTTGGCATCATACTGTGTTTAAATGGTACCAACAGTCTGATTCAGAGAAAGGGAAATTGATCAAAATTTTCTAGAAAGTAACTATGCATAATATGGAGTAATTTTTTCTACGCACACTTGAATCTTCCTTATTTCTTTCTAAAAATAAATGGGCAAAAATTAAATGAAAGTAAAAATCATCAACTTTTCCTTATGAACCATCCCTTCCTAGGATTACTTTCAAATGCTCTCTACAAATGTGCGTTTCTAGAGCTTTCTTCCAACATACTGCTCTCAGGTGGCTAAGGGAATAACTTCTGGAACTTCACTTAATAAACTAAATAAAATATTTTGCTATATTATTCACTGATCCCTTTCATATAACTGAAGGTCAGAAGGTACATTAGAGTCTTATAAAGAGACTAATACAAATGAAATTATGTACTAGAGAAAATAATCATCTTTTCAAAGCTCAAGCTAACCTCCTCCCAATTACCCATACTGTAGAGAGTAAAAACAGCACACATTTCCAGAATCCACACCTGATCTCCCAAATTCACTCCCTTCTTCAACAAAGACTTGAATCAAAGCTCAGTAACACTCAGTAAAAATGAAGATAAAAATGATTTTTTCTCTTCAATGTTAATTTTGTTTAGTTTATTTCAATTATAGTTGTCAATTTTCATAAGAAGATTTCATAAGAAGGACAAAAAAGAGGCCAAATATTTCGCCATCGAAATACCCAGAGTTAAAACGTTTCATGCGAAAACTTTTTTTTCTTAATATGGCTAAAAACATTTTATAGCACAACCAAAACTGATAATGAGGTCGTCTTCTTGGATGGCTCCCATAAGCAGAATCTCCTTAAATCCTGACAGTCATCTTCAGAAAGGAAAGAGGGAAGAAGTCACTCCTTCATGGGCAGCTATTTCACCAATACCCGCAGGTTCACAGCCTGACCCACAATTTATTTCCCCATAGACGCATCTCCCGTTCTGGTCTTCAGTCCAGTTTGGTGGGCTAGTGGCTTGGAGCCAGATAAACTCACTGGTCCTATTCCTGGCTGCTCCACTTAGTATGTATAGGATCCCTAACAAGTTATTCAATCTCACGAAACTTCAGTTTCCTCATCTATAAAATGGGACAATAATACTAAATTTACCTCATTTAGAATAAAATAATGCACGCAAAGTGCTTAGCATGCTGCCTGGTATGAACTCAGTATTCATTAAAGAAACAAATCAAAATAGTAATTGTTAATTATCTCTTCCTCTTTTTCCTTCAGAATCACATTTAACTGTTTAAATACTTTGGTGAGCATAACATTTTATACATTTTTATGTGTGCACTTCAAATAATAAACCACTGCTTTTCTTTGGATATCATGAACGTTATGAATAGAGCTTTCAGCACGATGACATTTAAATATATACACTCCCCATTCTGAATTTCCTAGCATGTATCTCGCATGTCCTAAATTATCCTTGTTTCTATCAATCCATGAATAAGAGCAAAAGTGAACAATCGTTTGCATAAAGTAATGTTTTATCAACTGGTAGACATTCTGACTGCAGCTTTGCATATGCCCATGCAATAGAGATGTACACAACTCAGGAGGATGGAAAGGACAGGGTGTGGTAGAAGTTAAATTTGCCAGAGAAGCTACCATTTCCACCACGGCTTCAGAATTTGGCTTGTGAGAACCAGAGAAGGCCTTACGTTACAGTTCTGGACAGGACAAACGCCACTGCCTCTTCTGCATGCCTTCCTTCTGGACCATTGACGCCAACCACGTAACTGGCAGGCAGAGTCCTTGAGATCATCTATCCTGTCTCAGCCGCAGTCAAGTTGGACCACACACAGAAACTGACTCAGACCAGTAACAGGGAGTAACAGAGAGAGGTTTAGAGCAAAGTCTTAGAAGTTGAGTTTTACTGCCTCCTCACCACCCCACAGCCCTGACACTGCCAACACACCGAAACTAAATTTCTATTTAGTTTACCTACAAAGGATTTTCTTTAATTTCCAAACTGCTACATCAGAAGGCTAAATTATCTTTTTATTTTCAAAACAGATATCATCTCCAGCGTGGTAAATAAAATCCATGGTCCAACAGAGGGTATCATCTGGCTTGTGGAAGATCACTTTAAAATCATCTCTAGGATGTATAAGTAGCTCAATTAACTTTGGACCATTTTAAGTGGATTCAATTTACGGTATCCATCAAGTGTTTCATATTAGCTGCTCTTCTAGTACTATGGGTATACCTGACATGTGTGCAATCCTTTCAATTCCTATTCCAAGAGAATCATCACTTAACTTGTTTATTGTGAGAAAAAAATGAATACGGCATTCAAGTGCCAACAAGTATTAGGAGGATAGGTTTGGATGACCATAGACTATAATTTTTTTATAAAACAATTTCTGGGCTGTCAACAACTGGAAAGGTATTTCGCTGTAGATGATTGTTTTCACATGTGACCTTAGCCCCAGATGAAGTGTAAAAGTAATGTCTGATAAAGGAACACCTTGACTGTGCCTTAATTTGCTACATTTTTACAACTACGACAAGCATCTGTTCTTATTAATCCCTATTGTCAAATCCAAAGTATAACTGCATTTTCACCTTTCGACCACAAAATTACTTCAACTTTATAAATACCATGCCAATTTGCTAGTGTTACTAAAAATGCCAATGTAGGGGCGCCTGGGTGGAGCAGTCGGTTAAGCGTCCGACTTCAGCCAGGTCACGATCTCGCGGTCCGGGAGTTCGAGCCCCGCGTCAGGCTCTGGGCTGATGGCTCAGAGCCTGGAGCCTGTTTCCGATTCTGTGTCTCCCTCTCTCTCTGCCCCTCCCCCGTTCATGCTCTGTCTCTCTCTGTCCCAAAAATAAATAAACGTTGAAAAAAAAAATTAAAAAAAAATGCCAATGTAGACCACACCTACTCACAGTTGGCAGATAAATGATTCAGAGCTTAAAAAATATTTGACCTTAGAACGTGCCTTCTATTCTTACTTCACAGGGATCCTCCTTCAGTTCTATGTTGGAGCTAGATCTATGGTAAAACATCACAAACTGGTCAGCTTACATGTCCCCGAAAGCAGATGGGTTTGCAGTGGTGGGTCTGACTTATTTGCCTTGATGTTTGCCAAAAATCCAAAGAGGCAGAGATAAAAGGAGAAAATATGAAAGTGCACTCTGGTTTTAAACATGCTATTGAAATTGTAGGCTAGAGACAGTAACACAAAAAGAATGGATCACTGCCAGGCTTCAGTCCTTGAATATGCAGGTAGGGGGGTCTTAGCATAAGTGGAATACTATGGAAGCAAAGAAAGAAATATTAACTCAATCATATCTTAAGCAACCCGTTTCCCGGGCATTGAACACACATGCTACCAAATGTCTCAGGATCAAAGCCTGACACAAAGGTCAAAAATATAAGCCATATTCTGGCTTCAACTAGAAAGAAATCTCTTCAGGGAGAAAAGCAACAATGAGAACTAAAGGAAGGGGAAGGAGAGGGGAGAGGAGGGTGCATATCTCTAAGACCAGCCAATATTCACGATAGATACCTTGATCCTGAAGGAAGTGCCAGGACTGCAGTAGGAAATATCTGAATAAAACAAAGCATTCTTTTGGGACTGGGAAACTAAGTAGTATTGTAGCCTATGGGTACAACCTGGATTTCCCAGAGTTCTTATGAAATTTAGGTCAGAGCCGAGATGACTCTCTATGACAAATACCTGGGGTTACTTTTAGACTCCAAATACACCCACCAAATGCATCTATGACCATATTTGGATATGTCCTCATTTCAGGGTGGCTAACCACTCATTGTCCCAAAATAAAGGTTCAACTGAGGCACTTGACAGTCTTGCAAACTCATCCAATGAGCAGCGATAAACTCTGCAACTTCTGCTGGAATGAAGCACAATAACTGAACTCCATGGTGTTATTTTTCAAAGCAAGATGCATTTCTAACTTTGCATTATTTTTAAAAATTATGATTTTTATCAAACCCCTTGATAAAAAATGAAATAAAATAAAAAATTTAAGAGTGCCATATTTACTCCCATTGTATAAAAATAACATTCTTTTATTTTTCCACAAAACTAAAGAACACCTCTGATAACTAGCATTTGCTAAAAATGTCTATTTGCACCTAACCTTTAAGTTTTGTAATTTTATTAATTTTGACTATGTGCATACCTAGTTATTGTTTATAGGCTGAATAATTTTTAATAATTTTAGAAAATATTCTACCACTCTGTCAACTGCTTTAAATGCTTCTCTTCGAAACTCTTTGAGCTAAATTACATCTTCTTAAATTGAATGACATAAAAGTTGAAGATACAAAAAAACTGAGCTATTTGTTGCATAGTACAAATTCATTTATGTATTCAACAAGTACTAGTTCTGAGTACCTACTAAGAATTAGGCATTATTTTAGGTGCAGAAGATAACAACTGTTGGCAAGGCAATGCCCTTCCCCTATAGGACTTAAATTCTAGTAGCAGGGAAAAGAGACAAAAAACAAGTACTGGTTAGTTAAAATTACTGTCTAAAAAAATAAAACAATGTAAATAGCTAGTGAGGAGAAGACTGATATTTTAGGCAGGGTGGTTTTGACTTTCTGAGGGTAGGTTCAACTGTTTACAGAAAGAGCATTACAGGCAAAGGGGAAAGCATGTGCAAAAGTTGTGAGGTGGGAGCAGAATGTCAATAGTTCTCTAGACATTTTCTAGAATTTTGCTGACCTTTGTGTGCAGATGTCTTCAATGAATTGCCAAAAATTATTCCAATAGTTTTGTGGATTAACATGGTGACCTCAGAAATTTGTAAGTATAATTCGGATCATTTTTAAAAGATGTCTTAATTCATATGCTTGAATAATATGCTCCTGGTTGCACATGTCTGTATGAAAGTTTACCATTCAAACATCCAACACTTGCCATGCACAAGACATTGTACTAGGTGACAGGGGATCAAAAAAAAATAGGATATAGTCCATAATATCCCTAAATTGCAAGAGATTAAGATCTTGTAAACATAAAATATAGGTGCAAATATCAGTGGAAGGAGACATATTGCTAACAGCCAAATTAAATGATATGGGCAAAGTTATCTATGAGAAGTCAGTAAAGAAAGTGATTAGGGAAGGGTTCAAGTGGTGAAAGGGGCCTTCCCCAGGAGATGACAGGATGGGTTCAAGTCATGATCTCACAGTTGTGGGATTGAGCCCCGTGTTGGCTCCATGCGAACAGCACAGAGCCTGCTTGGGACTCTCTCCCCTCTCTCAGTCCCTCCCCATACACACTCCCTCCCTTCTCTCTCAAAATAAACAAATAAACATTAAAAAAATAAATTAAGCTAGAGGAAAGACAATGTTAAGAAAATGATAAGAAAAAATATACTTACAATACTGTACTGCATTTATCAAATAAAATCAGTGTATAAATGGACCCACACAGTTGAAATCCATTTTGTTCAAGAGTCAACTGTACAATAATACAAGGGTGGTGTGAGCAGAGGATCCAAAGCAGGAAGGCACTTGGCATGCCCAAGTAATAGGACTCTAATTGTCTATAGAAGGGAATTCACAAAGAGGAAAGTTGAGTGGAATCTAGAATATGGAAAGGTCATCTTGAATGACGATGTTTTAACTTGGTCCTGTGGACAACAAGGACCATTTCATCTGACTATTTCACTTCATGGCCTTTGTGGTCAGTTTTGTGAACTCTTGTTTCAGTGTGATCTCATCTGCTTTTATTACCTGAAAGAATTAGTGTGTAGAGAAAAATTAACCTCATACAAAAAGAGGGCTGGAGTTACCAGGAGGTGATCTCTAGGCCCTTGGAATATCATGCCAATATCTTTTGGTCACCCAACAGACTAACAATGTGATTTATTATGGGGATTTGGGCCATACAGTATTAGTTCTATCTACAAAGAGACTGAAAACTAAAAGTCAGTCATGTGGGCAGTACGTGAATAAGCTCCTATAAAAACTCTGCACAATAAGACTCAAGTGAGCTCCCCTAAATGAAGCTGGCAATACTCCATGTGTATCATTACACACTGATGCCAGGAAAGCTATGTTGTCGATGACTCTGTGAGGCAAAGACAAAAAAAAGTTCCATGTTTGCTATTTCTCCTGGACTCTGCCCAATGTGCTTCTTCCTTTGGCTGGCTTTAATCTGTATCCTTTAGCTATAATATACTGGCACCATGATTTTAACAGCTTTCACTGAGTTCCTTGAGTATTTCTAGTGAATTGTTGAACCTGAGGGTGAACCTGAGGGTGATTCTGGTAACACCCTGAACTCACAACTAGTGTCAGAAGTGATGGCACTCTTGTGTGCACTACCCTCCTCTTTAACTTTTTAACTGGTTATATTATAACAGGTTGGCCAGGGGCGCCTGGGTGGCTCAGTCAGTTAAGCGTCTGACTTCGGCTCAGGTCATGATCTCACGGTCCGTGAGTTCGAGCCCCGCATTGGGCTCTGTGCTGACAGCTCAGAGCCTGGAGCCCCTTTCAGATTCTGTCTCCCTCTCTCTCTGCCCCTCCCCTGTTCATACTCTGTCTCTCTCTGTCTCAAAAATAAAATAAAACGTTAAAAAAAATTTTATAACATGTTGGCCATCGATAATTTTGAAGATCTCACTGTGGTATTCTCACCAGTAAATTTTATTTAGTCAAATACATTTATCATTGCCTACCTTTTCCTCTATGACAAAGTATTATTCACAATAAAACAGTTCCTTAATACTGTGTTAATTCAGTTGACTTTTTAAAAACTCTCCTTTAATGTAGAACCCTAAAGTTTAAACATATTGGACCACTACCAACCATTTGACCACTTGTTCACTGAGCTTCCGAAAAATCTCTATGTGATTAGTGAAGTGAAGACCACAGACCACTAAATGAAAAGGAGAACAGACAACTACTGAAGTGGCCTATAATTCACTTACATGAAGGGTCACCTACTTAAAGCCTAGAAGGAGAGTGAGGGTAAATGAACAATAACTGTATCTCTAAGTAAATGCCAACAATGTGTGTATTTTAAAAATCATTTAAGACCAATAAAGTTCCTCATGCTGGGGTATGGATTTTGAAAAAGGCAATTAATTTTTACATCAAGTTACATCAGGTTATATAACTGCCATTTTTTTTCCTTTTTATAACAGCCCATTTGCATTAACACAAGTTTTTACTCACTATGAGTCGAAGATGCACTGATCACCACACAGTAACAAAAGAAACAGGAAGAGCTAAGAACAGAAAGATTTGTTCCTGAAACACTATGGCAGTTCTAGTTCTCAATTATAAAGGTTATTTCAATAAATTAAATATTCTAATTCCATCTAGTAAGTGTATAATAAGGCATTTTTTTGTCTTACAAATTCTGATTAATATTATAGCTTTCTTTTCCAATAATCTACTTTGTTCAATTTTCCCTATTCAAGAGGGTCAATTTCTGTTTCTCCAACAGATATTATGGAAGTAGGAAAAAATTTTTTTGCAGGAAGGCACGTCTGAAGCTTGATTAATCCTTTCTGGAATAAAGCCAAATCATGGGTAGAAACCTAGAGATTTTTATTCTACACTTTTTCCCCCCTTTATATTGATTCAGAAATGAGCATTACTATTCAAAGACTAAGGAGATCTAGGTAAATATATATTCCAGCTCCTCAACATAGTATATTCCTTTTTAGTCTCTTGGCTGATTTTTCGCTTGCGTACTCCTTATCTGCTGGTGCATCCTTAGCCATGTTCTCTGCTCACCATCCATGTTCTTCCTGGGAATCCTATCCATTCCTGAGACTTCAACTACCAGCTGTCTACTCTCTCCTTGCTCTTCACTACAGCAGATGCCAAACCTTACTGATTACCAGAATCATCTGAGAATCTATTTTGGAACCCATATCCCCAGATCTCACCTAGATCTGATTTACCAAAATCTCTACAGTACTTCAGGCAGGCCGTATTTTTAACAAATTCCTACACAGCTACAAGCAAAAGTCTACAAATTGTTATTTAGGAACTACTGGTCTAATAGATATTTGTTCCACATCTAAAACTTAACTCAAAAACTCAAATCAGAATTTCCCATATAATCAGGTGCCCTTATATTTTCAGGCTCAATGGAATGAAATTCCATGTCTGAGCTGACATCAAAAAAGGTGTTCTGAAAGCTGTCTTTTTTCCTTTTCCTCCCTTAATCAATTGGTCCTTTGGTCTTCCATTCAGCAATATTAATTAACTGGTACCCATGTCTGAATATGCCCATGTAATTACCACCTCTAGGTAGACCATGATCAGTTGTTATTTATCTGTTTCCCTGGTACCTGAGACTCTAGGTGCTTAGTAAATGGGTGCTAAATAAATCAGAACAAGGGAAGCAGGGATGGTAAGAGTATATTCTCTATGATGAAGAGACTCAAGTTTTATAACTTTTTGCTTTGAGTTCTGAATTCTCTTGTAACCCCATTTAATCAAATGCAGCAGCAAAGGGAAATAATCTGCTCCCAAATCAAAGATGATAACAAGGATTCATAGGCTTACAAGCCAAAACTTCACAGCAAAATGCATACCAGAATGTCCTTACTCCCTAGTGAGTAAGGACATCACTACCAAAGATGACACACGGAAATAGTTACAAATATTACTACAAAAAAACCCCAAACAAACCCACAAATGGATCTCCATCTTAAAAAAAGAAATTAGAAATTCTACCACTACTGCAATTGCAAAAATCGTCATAACAAAAAGCTTTTGAGTTTTCTGAGTTTTACCTAATTTTATATGAAGACCAATAAAAGACGAAGATACATTCAAGTGATTCATTATTTTAAAATCAGCCGTTTTACTTTAAAAGTGACAAGAGATCAATCATATAATTAATGTGTTCCAAACCCGACTAGAAGCAAAGTACATTAAATATGATGTTTTAGAAATCTCAAGTGTCCCTCACAGCTTACATGTTAACTCTTTCTCAGTAAAAGAGCTTGAAGTAGTAGACTGAGATCAAGGTTGGGCAAGAAACAGGAAATTCTTTCTTATTCATCTCATCTCAGGATTATAGTATTTAATAGGCTCGGATTCTTTACCAGGTTCTTAATACCATATTAAAGTAAATCAAAGGAAGATACAGGTCCCCTCTTTTACGTTAGGGCCTTTTAGAAGTTATAAATTAAGAAAGAGTAATGCCTTCAATTCTACTTCATAAGATTAGAAGATAATCATGAAATGAGGATTTTTGTTTCTATCTTTTGAACTGGTATCTATTTAGGTTCTATAATACTCACATGAGAAAAATACAGGCATACCAACAGTTTATGGTTGTGGTCTTTCCCTGTTGACATATTAGCCCCTCCCCTTTAATTGATACACGTATTTACTTCTGACTTAAATACCACAAGGGCCACAGATTTTTCTGCAATTTTCTTGCTAATAGATCTAAGTTATTAGGAGAGGATTTTTAAGTCTAAATTTCTAAAAAGGAAAAAGAAAACGTAACTGGGTAAACATTAAGAAACCGCAAAAGTAACCCCACTCATTTCTCATTTATTAAGTTGCCATTTGCATACGGTACTTTCACTTGATTCAGTGGCTATGGGGGGCTGAAAGGTTCCTTTCCAGGCATTTGTCTGGAACTGCTTCTTTATTTAGACCTCGTTCTACAAAGCTGTCTCATTTTTCCAAAGCTTTAAGTGGTTGATGCCAAGTTACATACACATGACGGTTCCTATGTTGCATAGTAATTAGGCGTAATCGACCGCCAGTCACAATATGAAAACAATTAATATTATTCTTTAGACAAACCAAGCATTGTTTAATCAGTTAGGATATGTGTCCTTTTCTGGCACCACCACCACCACAGTTCAGGATCTTATCACTTTATGCTTAGACTATTTCAATGGTCTCTAAGTTAAATAGAAGCTTTTCTCTACTTCACCCTTTATGGTACTTTTAGGTTAACCTACCTAAAGCACTGCTTTGCTCCTATGGAGCATTCAAATCCATCTATGGTATGGTCCTACCCACTATCTGGGGAAAAAGCAAAAATTCTTATTCCACTGCATTTGAATCATATCCCATTCCACAAAATTGCACTGTTCTTCCAAGCTTTAATGCTTTTGTGCAAGTTCCTCTGCTTTGTATGGCCCTATTTTAATATTTTCTCCTGTTGAAGTCCTGTCCATTTAAAGGCTCCTATCAGACTTCTTGGCTGGTGCTTTCCTGATGCTCCCAAGTAAAAATAATTCTATCTTCTCTTATAGTCTTATAATTCCAAGTTGTATAAACTTATATAAAACATATATTACCAATATTACATATTGCCTTGGAGGTAAGATATATTTTACCTCCTCTCAGCTCCTGGCCACTAGAGATGGTGCCACACAGCAACACATTTAGTACCCCATATATAGTAGGGGCTGAACAGCTACTCATTGAATAAATGATTTTATGAAAGGACAAAATGGAAAACCAAGGCAGAAAGAGAATAAAAAACGAGCTCATGTTGCTACTTAAGTGGAAGGTGGGTCAGGTCCCATACCGAGCCACAAATGGAAACTAGGTTGGGGCAAATCTTCCTTTCTTAGGCACTCTGGGCTGGCTCCTTGGGGAGAGGGTTTATGAAAACCATAATAAGACAGAAAGTTATCTGAGGGGCTATTGCCACAGCCAATGCCACAGTTAACATTTTTACCCACAAAACATAGATGGTCTCATTGCTCAAAACCCTGCTCTTCCAGGGATTACTTAAAGGTAACTTGGGAGCAAGTCAGCACATTTTTTTTTTTAACTTTTCAAAAAATTTTTTTAACTTTTTTAAATTTTAAATTTTTAATTTTTTTCCAATATGTGAAATTTATTGTCAAATTGGTTTCCATACAACAGCCAGTGCTCATCCCAAAAGGTGCCCTCCTCAATACCCATCACCCACCCTCCCCTCCCTCCCACCCCCCATCAACCCTCAGTTTGTTCTCAGTTTTTAAGAGTCTCTTATGCTTTGGCTCTCTCCCTCTCTAACCTCAAGTCAGCACATTTTAGTTCACAATGCTAACTTCCTGATACATAGGAAAGAAAAATCAAAGGAGCCTTTACACAGGTTTTTAGGATAAACAGAAAGCATACATTTTGCTTCAATCTACCTTCAACCTAGCAAAGGCCTTATGAAGTACAGGGCTGCAATGATCTAAGTAGCCACTGAAGACAGCACTCTTCCAAGTTAGTATTTCTTGCTGGCTATGGTTGTGATATGTTCAAGATCACAGTGGTGAGTGCGCAGTCCTGTAACATGAAGAGGATAGCACAAACCAGAGAACACAAATGTAGCAAATTGAGAGCCACAGGGAGAGGAAGGGATTAGTGACTGATTTTTGACTCTTTAAACAACAAAGATGCAGCATTCTGAGCCTGACTATTAGTCAGGAGGACTACCCTTGCCACTAAGGGAGCATCTGCCACTCCTGAAAGGAAATTTCTTCTTCAGGAAGAAATGGAGACAGGATAGGGTGAGTGAGGCCGACTGAGTGCCCGGGCTACCCGTGAGAGTAGGTACTGCACCATCATGGTACCACTGTCCTTAGGGACAATCAAGGAAATGTCAGCAAAGCTGGGGGCGGTGGGGGGGGGGGGGCGCGGAGAAGACCTGGGTGGAGGTGGGGGTGGAGGGTGGTGGTCAACAATATTTCAAGAGTAAAAGAATTCTTAACTTCTTTGTTTTTTGTTTGCATTTTACTGAAGGATTTAAGCAGGGCAAGCACTACAAGAATCAGTGCCCTATAATGTACTCAATTCAATGTGCTCAGCTATACCGTAAGCTTTAGTTGTCTTGTAATTTTATAATTCCACAAGAGTTAAAAACTACTGTGTTTTCCCCGGCTTTAGGGCTCCCAGACAAAATGTAGGATGCCCAGGTAAACTGCATGGGCTTTAATATTGCATGGGACATACCTATATTTAAAAAAAATAGTTTTTAATTCACATTTAAGTGAGAATCCTGTATTTTTATTTGCTAAATCTGGTAGCAGAGTACTAATATCACAGTACTGGGAAAATAAATTCCTGAGTACCCTTTATATATCATTTTCTTACGTAAGTTGCTTTTAAACACTTGGTCTGAAAAATACCTTATTTGATATAAACTAGTCACATCTGACTTCTCAAGTAAGCTATATTAAGTTTACTTAATAAAAATGAGCAAATATTAGTTAAATGCCACAGATGCCGCTATGAATAGATTCAGAAAGATCTATTCTAAACTATGAAAGACTGAGAGGAAAACGAGGACATCTAGATAACAATGGACAGACACCATTATTAGTGAGAATACCAAGCCTGTGAGGCTCAGTAAAACTGAATTGATGACCTGGAAAATAAGATCAAATTAAGATATAGAAGACTGGTCTGAGGTCCCCGAAGACATGAAGGCAGGGAAAAGATAAAACTTCTTCCCCGAGAATAGAAGACAAAGATGCTGAGAATATTTACTTAGTCAACAACTCTACTCTGCTCAAATGCCAAATAAAGATCAATCAATTAACATTTGAAAGACTTTTCTGGTCAGACAAAAAAGTGGCTTCAAAATTAACATAATGGCATAAACCTATTCCCGAGATTTTGGTGCTGTGCTAATAAGCTTTATCAAGGGAGAATTTATTGTTCTGGTATTTACATTGCAAATATTAATAGGAAACAGTATCTGGGCACAATGTGGAAGACTTGGTGGGTATGGGGAGGGACAAGCAACCTTTATATGTAACACAAATTCAGGAATAATAGAGATTTAACGGGTTGAATGTTTTAAACAAATCTTTTTCATTTAATATTTTAAGTAAATAAACATTAGCATCCATTTAAATACTCTTATTTTTTCTGAAGGGTTTTAACATTTTTACTGAGATTTTGTTAAGCTAGCAGGCACTACAAGTATCTGATTATAATGGTGAACTTGTGAACAAACTATAGTCTTTCTTTGAATACACTGTAAATCAATCGAAAAATGTGACTTTTCTTATTCTCATATTGTATTCTTTATTTTATTTTTAAAGTTTTAAAGTTTATTTATTTATTTTGAGAGAGAGTGGGGGGGGGAGGGGCAGAGAAAGAGGGAGAGACAGAATCTCAAGCAGGCTCTATACCGTCAGCACAGAGCCAGATATGGGGTTGGAACTCATGAACCCTGAGATCACAACCTCAGCCAAAGTTGGATGCTTAACCAACTGAGCCACCCAGGGATCCCTTACATTATATTATTTAAAATAGAGTCTTTTTTAAAACAGAAACTTTTTTACTACACAAACATAGACACACATACAAACACACATGGTAGTTCGCTTCCTTTAAAACAATTCTCATCAGATACTTTTGTATTTTTGGCTGCAACCGAGGAACCACAGTGGAACCTTAGCTCCCAAAGTTCAGGGATTGACAACCTATCATCCCACTCCTTAGGGCTGGACTCACTAAGGCTTTGGTGGCCTCAGAGAGTAAACCAAACAGACTGTGACTAGGCAAAAGGAGCATATAAAAACAAGGAGCTCAGTATTTTGGAAGAATTTGATAATCAAGAACAAAATCACCGATGGGCGCCTGGGTGGCTCAATTGGTTAAGCGTCCAACTTCGGCTCAGGTCATGATCTCACGGTTTATGAGTTTGAGCCCCACGTCGGGCTCTGTGCTGACAGCTCAGAGCCTGGAGCCTGCTTTGGATTCTGTGTCTTCCTCTCTCTCTCTCTGCCTTCCTCTGCTCATATTCTCAATCTCTCTCTCCCTCTCTTAAAAATATATAATAAACATTTAAAAATTTAAGAAAAAAACACAAATTCTTTAAAAAAATTACTGAGGTTTTCAAAATGGGGAAAATCTGAACTTTGCTGTACCTCCCTAAACTTGCTTCACAGAATACTGACAGCAAATCCATTGCCTCTGGGCTTGGTGTTCCCATCCCATCAAATAGGTCTGTCTTCACCTCCAAATGGACAAACTTGATTTTCTCTAGGTGCCCCACCTGTCCAGTAAATCACCAAACACTCCTTCAACCAGGTGTAAGGATCAGAAGACAAGACTGAAAAAATTTAGCTTTCTTTGAATGGGGGAGGGGTGTCCTGAGGTTAGATGGACCATATTTCAAAGCTAGGTTGGGTGAGGTAGCTGAAGCACTGGTCTAGAATTAACTCCTTCTAAAAGAAATATAATGCAAGCCCATATGTAATTTATAATTTTCATGTAGCCACATTAAGAAAGTTAAAAAAAAAAAAGTTGGGGGGGGGGGGGACCTGGGTGGCTCAGTCCGTTAAGCATCTGACTCTGATTTCAGCTCAGGTCATGATCTCAGGGTTCATGAGTTTGAGTAGGGCTCTGCACTGAGTGGAGACTGATTGGGATTCTCACTCTTTCTCTCTCTCTCTGCCCCTCCTCCACTTACACACATGCACATGCTCTCTCTCCCTCAAAAATAAAAATGTTTAAAAAAGAAAATAAAAAAATAGGAGAAATTTTTAACAATTTTAGCATTTTATTAAAACCAATGCATCTGAAATATTATGTCAACATGCAATCAGTGTTAAAAAATTGACAACAAAATTCCATACTCTAAGTCTTTGAAATCCCATATGTAATTTTTTCAATTCTGATTTGCCACATTTCAAGTGCTTGATAGTACCTGTGGCTAATATCTTCCATACTGGACAATGCAGGCCTAGATGCGAACTCAAAAACCTAACTCCACACTTTGGATCCATTTGTCACAAACTTTTCTTCTGTACGGGGACAGGAAAAATGTCTCTTGGGAGGGAGAGTAAAAGAAGGGAAGGATGGAATGAAGTTCTCAAAATGTGCAAGTGTGTAAGTTGCTAGTCCTTGTGACTAAACATTACAGAGAATAATTGCTGCTTTTGCTTCTCCCATCAGTCCTCTGGGACGCCAAGGTTTCTTATGAAGTGGCTAAGCCTATTACCCATAATGGCGTTTGCAAGCCATGTTTCCATATGGGATATAACTAATAAGAGCTTATCTTACTACTCAGGAGTAATAGAGAAACACCAGTAAAAACCAGAAAAGGGGCATGGTCCTAAACATCTTCTATAAGCTTTGGCTTCAAAGAACTCCACAGCAGACTGTGCACATCACAGAGATAACTTTCGCTCCTGGAACTGCCAACAATTACGGAAGCAATCTTAATTCATCCTGTATCAAGACAGCACTGACCTGATTATGTTGTCAATCACAGTGCCTGACACATAGTAAGCATTCAACTCATGGTGGATATTATTAAGCCTGGTATTGTTTCGCTTTTTCTCTACAGAACGAGGGCAATAATTCTAGCACCCAGAAGTAGGACAACTCCCGCAGCCTTCTGATGTTACCAGATACCCAGATCATACATAACACTTCTAAGACGAAGTCATGGTGAACAGATTGGAGGGTAGCAAATGTATGGCCAGCCTTGGAACTTCTCCATAAGCTATGGAAACTTTAAATCTCTATTACTGAATCCTGATCATGATCTAATAGTCAGTGTAGTGGGTCATAAGCAGGATTAAAAGGGGAAAAAAGTAATGGTAAATACTATAGTGCATCTCACTGAATCATTTCTGAAAATTATTGCTTCTGACATACATACGTGTATGGGGAGGGTCAAAAAAAAGTTTGAACACTACTACATTAGAATACACTAGAATTTTAAGAAACTCTAAAACTTCTCACTTCCTAGGAGATGCAGATGAGCAGGAAAGAAGAGAGCATCTGACTCGTTTGGGAAAGAATTTTTAGGGCAACAGTGAGATAGAGTTGTCAAAGATAGGCTTTAAAATATGTATATGGGATGAGGATATAATGATCCTAACTTTTATCAATATGGCTGTGTGAAGTCCAACTACCCTCAAAGGACTATAGGAAAAAGTGTAACTGACTCACCAGATGATACAAAATCTTCATACAGCAAGTTGTGGGCATTTTTTTAAATGGCTCTTTCTTTTTAAAAGCACTTGAAAAATATAAGAATTAAGGCTCTGGTGAAAGGAATTTTCCTGACTTTATAAATAGAATCTGATATAAATCCTTTCTGTGTGTGGAATTAGGGATTTACATAATTTGAATCCTAATGTGTATAACACAGATGCTATAGTTTGCATTGCTATTTTTGGTTATGAAAAGAAAAACCAGGAGGAAGTCCAAGATGGCGGTGTAGGAAGATCCTGAACTCACCTCCTCCCACAGACACACCAAATCCATAGCTACATATGGATCATTTCCCTCTGAAAAGGATCTGAAAACTAGATGATCTGATCTCCACAACAAAGGATAAAAGGGCCACCTCAAGATGGGTAGGAGATGCAGGACACAATCTCACTAAACCCCCACCGCCCCCCCCACCCCCACCCCTTGACTCTCCCAATGCTCCCCCACGCCCTGTATGGTGATGCACAAGAGAGAGAGATCTCACTGCACAGTCACTTCTCCCAGAAGAGTAAGGGGTTGGTGCCCCACATCAGCACTCCTGCCCCTGGGATCTGTACCACAAAGATGAGCCTTAGAACGTGTGATTTGCAAAGCCAACAGGACCAATGTCTTATGAAAGAAAAGGCTCCAAAGTGTTATTTAAAAAAAACCCTGAGATTCCTCTCTTGGAGGGCTCATATGCTGTCTTACTCGTCCCAAGACCCAGAAAAAAAAAAAAGTTTGAAAAATGCCTAGACTATATGTAAGGGAGATTTGTTTCTTGATCTGGGGTCACGTCACTGAAAGGAGGGGTTGGACAGTTGAGATGTTCCTCAGGGACAAAGATGTTGGCAGCTACCATTATTGCCTTCTACACACACTCTGCTGGAACAGGTGGGTGAGCCTGGACACAACGCCCCATCCCCCCAACAAAGGCTGAGGTGAGTGGTCTCCACGCTTCCTGAGGCCAGAGAGCATGGGCAGTGGCAGTGCTCCCCGGCTCCCCAGCTGGGGTAGGAGAGTGTGATCGGTCACAGACTTCCCTCCCCAGCGAAAGTCTGCTAAAATGGGCAGTTCTACACTTCCCCGACCCCTGGCGAGCGCTGACCAGTGCCAGTGAGCACGGCGTTCTCCCGGTCAAAAGCCAGCACGTGCACACAGACAAGACACCCATACTGCACTGCTGAAGTCTGGAGGTGTGAGCAGTCAAAACATTTTCCTGCTGTCTTTCTGAAGCAGTCAATCATGTCCTGCCCTCTACAGGATCCAACTGCCTTGCTAAAGCAGGCAGGTACACAAGGGACATCTCTTGATCGCCAGGCCCTGGTGGCCAAGAGGACTGGCATTCCAGAGCTCCTTGGGACTGTAACAATCAGAGACAATTATTGGCAGGCCGCCACCCTCAGGGCACTGCACTAACAGCAGACAGAAACACAGCCCTAGGCCTCCTGTAAAAAAAAAAAGGGGGACTATTTACTTAGCCTGGGGCTGCAGCCTGAGGGACAGGCTTCAGGTTTCCCACATATCGAGAGGCTAAGGAGGTGCTACCAAGAAATGTAAGCAGTGAGGCACCATCCTGTGCACCCGCTGACCTCCTTACAGCTGGATGAGTTTTCTCAAAAGGGAGCTTACATAATCATCCAGAGCCCCTAGTTTGGCAGTTGTTGCCCAGGGAACACTCCAAATCTCTTGGTCTGGAGACTAGCAGAATTATGATTGTGGCCCAAAGGACTGTATAAACTTGCACTTTTTTTTAAAGATTTTATTTTTAAGTAATCTTGACACCTGATGTGGGGCTCAAACTCAGCCTCAAGATCAAGAGTTGCATACTCCACCAACTGAGCCGGCCAGGTGCCCCTACACTTGCATACTGTTAAAGCTGCAGCCTGAGGGACTGGCCTGAAACTATGTGCTAAATGAGATGCCCCCACCTTGGATCACTGATAGGTCTTGGCACATCCCGAACAATGGGGGCATATCTAAAATAAACCAGTTGGTTTAGACAATCACAAAAATTTAAGAGACTGCGATAAAAGCTAGAGCACAGCTAAATGAAAAGGATCATCACCTACACGAGACCACTGCTTCAAGACAGAGAGGTATCTGTTTTTCCTAACACATAGAAACAACAGAAATGGAAGCAAAATGAGGAAACAGAGAAATATGTTTCAAATGAAAGGATAAGATAAAACTGCCAAAAAAGAGAGAAGTAATCTACCGGATAAAGAATTCAAAGTAATGGTCACAAAGTTACTCACCAAACTCAGGGAAAGAATAGACGAACACAGTGAGAACTTCAAGAAAGAGAAAACATAAGGAAGTACCAAACAACAGTCACAGAGCTGAAAAACATAGTAATTATGCTGAAAAATACACTAGAGGGGTTCAATAGTAGACTAGATGAAGCAGAAGAACCAATCTGCAAGCCAAAAAGATAAAGCAACAGAACTCACCGAGACAGAGCAACAAACAGGAAGAATGTTAAAGAGTAAAGAGAGCTCGAGGGACCACTGGAACAACATCAAATAACATTTACATTAAAGGGGTTGCAGAAAGTGAACAGACAGAAAGAGACAGAAAACTTGAGAAAATAACAGCTGAAAATTCCCTAAGCCATGGAAGAAAACAGACATCTAAGTCCAGGAATCCCAGAGAGTTCCAAAAAGATGAACCCAAAGTGACCCATACCAAGACACATCATAATTAAAATGCCAAAAGTTAGCCAGAGAAATCATAAAAGTAGCAAGGGAAAAACAAACCAGTATATGCAAGAGAACCCCCATAAGACTATCAGCAGATTTCTCAGCAGAACCTTTGCAGGTCAGAAGGGAGAAGCATTGACATATTTAAAGTGCTGAAAGGAAAAGAACTTCTAACTAAGAATATTCTACCCAGCAAGATTATCATTCAGATGTAAAGGACAGATAAAGATTATTCCAGACAAGCAAAAGCAAAAGGAGTTACTCACTACTAAACCAGCCTTCCAAGAAATATCATGGAAACTTTAAGCTGAAAAGCAATTGCACTAGTTAATAGCAAGAAAATATATGCAAGTCAAAATCTCACTGAAAAAGGTAAACATAGAGTAAAGGTATGGATTAACCACTTATAAAGCTACTAAGAAGGTGAAAAGACAAAAGCAGTAAAATTAAAATTACAATAATTAGTTGAGGGATACATAAAAGATGCAAAGTGACATCAAAAACAATGAATGTGGAGGGAGAGTAGAAGTGTAAAATTTTGGGATGTGTTCAAATTTAAGTTGCTACCAACTTAAAATGGACACTTACATACATAGGATGATATATGTAAACCTCAGAGTAACCACAAATCAAAAACTTATAGTAAATACATAATAATGAGAAAGGAATCTAAACATAACACTAAAGAAAGTCATCAACCCATGGGGAAGAGAAAGAGGAAAAGAAAGGAACAGAGAGGAACTACAAAAACAGCCAGAAAACAATTTAAAAGATGGCAATAAGTACATATCTAACAATAATTACCTTAAATGAAAAAGGACTAAATTCTCCAATCAAAAGACACAGAATAGATAAATGGATAAAACACAGGACATATATGTTGCCTAAAAGAGACTCATTTCAGAAGTAAGGGCATACAGAGACTGAAAGTCAAAGGATATAAAAAGATATTCCACGCAAATGGAAATGAAAGAAAGCTTGGGTAGCTACACTTATATCAGACAAAAGAAACTTTAAAACAAAGAATGTAATAAAAGACAAAGAGGAACACTATATAATGATAAAGGAGTCAACCCAGCAAAAAGATGTAACCTTTGTAAATATATATGTAACCAACACAGAAGCACCAAAATAGATAAAACAAATATTAATAGACGTAAATGGACACACTGGCAGCAAGACGATAACAGTAGGGGGTTTTAATACCGTACTTTTATCAATAGATAGATCATCCAGACAGAAATTAATAAGGAAACACTAGCCTTAAATACCACAATGCACCAGATAAACTTAATAGATATATACAGAACATTCCATCCAAAAGCAGCAGAATACACACTTTCTCAAGTGCACATGAAACATTGTCCAGGATAGATCACATGTTAGAATACTAAATAAGTCTCAAGAAATTTAAAATTTTAGGAGCACCTAGGATGGCTCAGTTGGTTAAGCATTTGACTCTTGATTTTGGTTCAGGTCACGATCTCACAATTGTGAGATCGAGCCCCATGTCAGAGTCTGCACTGAATGTGAAGCCTGCTTGGGATTCTCTCCCTCCCTCTCTCTTTCTCTCCTTCCCCCCAGTCACACCATGCATATACTCCCTGTCTTACCCAAAATAAATATTTTAATAAAAAAGAAATTAATATTAAAAAAAAGAAAATCAAGATTTTTAAATCATATCAAGTATCTTTTCTATCCACAAGAATATGAAATTAGAAATCAACTACAAGAGGAAAACTGGAAACTATAAATATGTGGACATTAAGTAACAGGTCTTTTAATAACTACCTGGTCATAAAATAAATCAGAGTGACTTGAAAAAAAAAAATAGAGACAAATAAAAACAAAAACACAACATACCAAAATCTGTGAATCTTTTCTAAAAAGAAAGTTCATAGCAATACAAACCTACCACAAAAATGAAGAGAAATCTCAAGCAATTTAACTTTTCACCTAAAGGAACTTGGGGCGCCCGGGTGGTGCAGTCGGTTAAGCATCCGACTTCAGCCAGGTCACGATCTCGCGGTCCATGAGTTCGAGCCCCGCGTCGGGCTCTAGGCTGATGGCTCAGAGCCTGGAGCCTGTTTCCAATTCTGTGTCTCCCTCTCTCTCTGCCCCTCCCCCATTCATGCTCTGTCTCTCTCTGTCCCAAAAATAAATAAATGTTAAAAAAAAAAATAAAAAAAAAATAAAGGAACTAGAAAATGAATAAAATCAGCCCAAAGATGGTAGAAAAAAAGGAGTAATAAAGATTAGAGCAGAAATAAATGAAATAGAGGTTAAAAAGACAATACAAAGGATCAATGAAACTAGGAGCTGATTCTTTAACAAGATAAAGTTGACAAACTAGACTCACCAAGAAAAAAAAGGGGGCGAGTCAAATAAATAAAATCAGAAATAAAAGTTACAACTGATACCACAGAAATACAAAGGATCGAAGAGAACACTAAGAAATAATTATACACCAAAAAAGTACAATCTAAAAGAAATGGATATACTATTAGAAACTTCTAATCCTCCAAGACTGAATCATGAAGAAACAGAAAATCTGAATAGACCAATTACTAGTAGAGAGATTGACTCAGTAATCAAAAACGTTCCAACAAACAAAAGTCCAAGACAAGATGGCTTCACTGCTAAATTCCACCAAACATGCAAAGACGATATAATACTTATCCTTCTCAAATTCTTCCAAAAAAACTAAAGAGGAGGGAAAGCTCCCACACTCATTTTATGAGGCCATTAATACCCTGATAACCAAATCCAGATAAAAAAAAATTACAGGCCAATAATCCTGGTGGACATAGATGCAAAATCCCTCAACAGCATAATAGCAAACCAAATTCCACAATACACCAATGGGATGATACACCATGATCAAGTAAAATTTATTCCATGGATGCAAGGATGGTTCAAATCTGAAAACCGATCTAAGTGATAAACCACATTAACAAAATGAGACAGAAATCATACGATCATCTCAACAAATACAGAAAAAGCATTTGAAAAAATTCAATATCCATTTATGACAAAAATTATCAACAAAGTGTGCATAGAGGGAACATACCTCAACATAATAAAGGCCATATATGACATACCCACAGCTAATGTCACACTCAATGTTAAAAACCTAAAAGTTTTACCTCTAAGATCAGGAACAAGAAAAGGATGCCCATTTTCCTTTATTTTTTTTGTTTCAAGTTTTTATTTAAATTCTAGTTAGTTAACATATAGTGTAATATTGGTTTCAGAAGTAGAATTTAGTGATTCATCATTACATATAACACCCAGTGCTCATCCCAACAAGTGCCTTCCTCAACACCCATCACCCATTTAGCCCATCCCCTGCCCCATCCCCTCCATCAACCCTTAGTTTGTTCTCTACAGTTAAGAGTCTGATGGTTTGCCTCTCTCTCTATTTTCACTATTCCCATTTTTATTCAACATAGTATTGGGAATCCTAGCTACAGCAATTAGGCAAGAAAAGGAAATAAAAGGCATCCAAACAGGAAATAAACTAGCTCTATTTGCAGATAACATGATACTATATATAGAAAGCCCTAAAGATTCTATAGAAAGACCTGTTAGAACTCATAAATGAAAGTGTAGTTACAGGATACAAAATTAATATATGAAAATCTGTGCATTTCTATACACTAATAACAAATCATCAGAAAGAGAAAGCAAGAAGACAATCTCATTTACAACTACAGCAAAGAATAAAATACTTATGAATAAATTTAACCAAGGAAGTGAAAGACTTGTATACTGAAAACTGTAAGATACTGACGGAAGAAACTGAAGATAACCTAAATAAATGGGAAGATATACCATGCGCAAAGATTAGAAGAAACTAATATTGTTAAAATGTCCACACTACTCAAAGTGCAGATTCAGTGCAATCCCTATCAAAATTCCAGTGGTCTTTTTCACAGAACTACAACAAATAATTCTAAAATGTGTATGGAAAAGAAAAGACCCCAAATAGCCAAAATAATCTTGAGAAAGAACAAAGCTGGAGGCATCATACTGCTTGATTTCAAACTATACTACAAAGCTATAGTATGATACAAAGCTATAGTATGATCAAAACAGTATGATATTGGCATAAAAACAGGCACAGAGATCAACAGAACTGAATGGACAGCCCAGGAATAAACCCACACATATACATACGGACAATTTAAAAAAAGGAGGCAAGAATATACAATGGGGAAAGGACAGTATCTTCAATAAATGGTGTTAGGAAAAGTGGACAGCTAGTTGTAAAAAAAAATGAAACTACACCACCGTCTCATATCATACACAAAAATTAAAATGGAGTAACAACTTGAATGTAAGAAATTATAAAACTACTAGAAGAAAACATAAGCAGTAAGTTCCTTGACATAGGTCTTAGCAATGTTTGTTTGAATCTGACTTCCAAGTTAAGGGAAACAAAAGCAAAAAATAAACAAATGGGACTGTATCAAACTAAACAGTTTCTGTGCAGTGAACGAAATCATCAACAAAACAAAAACCCAACCTTCTAAATGAAAGAAAATATTTGCAAATAGATCTGATAAGGGGTTAATACCCAAAATATAAAGAACTCAAAAACCTCAATAAAAACAACAAAATAAGGCACTCCAATTAGGAAATGAGCAGAAGATCTAAATAGATATTTTTCCGAAGATGACATACACATGGCGAACAGGTACATGAAAAGATGCACCACAGCATTAAGGAAATGTAAATCAAAACCACAATGAGATATTACCTTACACAGTCATAATGGCTAATATAAAAAAACAACAACAACAACAAGAAATAAGAAGTAGTGGCCAGGATATAGAAAAAAAAGGAACCTTCATGCACTGTTGGTGAGAATGGAAATTGGTGCAGCCACTATGGAAACCAAGGGAGGTTCTTCAAAAAATTAAAAATAGAGCTACCATATAATATAGCAATTCTACACTACTGGGTATCTATCCAAAGAAAATGAAAACACAAATGTGAAAAGATACATGCACACCCCTATGTTTTTTTTTTTTGCGACATTATAGACAAAAGCCAAGATATGGAAGTGCCTATCAATAGATGAATGGATAGAGAAGATGTGACATGTACACATAATGGAATACTACTTGGCCATAATAAAGAATGAAATCTTACCATTTGCGATACTATGGATGAATCTTCAGATTATGCTAAGTTAAATAAATGAGACAGAGAAAGACAAATACTACAAGATTTCACTTACATGTGTAATCTAAAAAGCAAAACAAACATGCCAAACAAAACACAGACTTATAGATACAGAGGACAGATTAATGGCTGCCAGAGGGAAGGGGGTGTTGGGAGGAGCAAAATGGGTGAAAGCGTTTAAGAAGTACAAACGTCCAGTTGTAAGTAAGTAATAAAGATATAATGTACAGCATTGGGAATACAGTAAATAATATTGTATTAACTTTGTAAAGTGACAGATGGTAACTAGACTTGTCGTGGTACAAGTATGTATCAGTATATACCGTGGTACGTGTATACAAGTATCAAATCACTATGTTGAAACTAATTAATAATTAACTATATGTTAATTATACCTCAATAAGTACAAGAAAAGGTAAAAAAACTAAATTAAACTATATAAGATTTTTTTAAAAATGAAGCACCATGGATTGGAGATGCTTGGTATGAAGAAAGAAGTTCCAGCATCAGCAGAAAAAAATGAGGGAAAACAAGTATCTCTGCTATAAAACTAACTCAAACCTATTTTTTTTTCAACGTTTATTTATTTTTGGGACAGAGAGAGACAGAGCATGAACGGGGGAGGGGCAGAGAGAGAGGGAGACACAGAATCGGAAACAGGCTCCAGGATCTGAGCCATCAGCCCAGAGCCTGACGCGGGGCTCGAACTCACGGACCGCGAGATCGTGACCTGGCTGAAGTCGGACGCTCAACCGACTGCGCCACCCAGGCGCCCCTCAAACCTATTTTTTAAGAAACATTCCTTTAAAACTCTTATGGATTCTACCCTGAACACTTCTCTGTAACTGCTTATTCGGGTTACACTAACCTCTGAATTGACAAACACAAAAGATACTTTTGCTCATATTGTGTGAAGTGGACAGTATTTGAGAAAGCTAACCCTTTCCCCCCCCCCCCTCCTCCTCCTTTTTTTTTTCTGGTGATGAGAACTTTTAAGATCTACTCTCTTAGCCACTTTCAAATACACAATACAGTATCATTAACTACAGTCACCATGCTGTACATGACATCCTGAGGACTTATTTTTATTTTGTAACCCATTCCTGTTTTCTTTAACCTTTTCCCCCAAGGGCTCCATAATACCTCTTACCTGATTTTCCTCTCACCTCTTTGCAGCTTCTCAGTCTCCTTTGCCAGCAATTCTTCTTCTGTAAAACTCCTACATGTTCTTGGCCCTCTTTCCTTCTTAACCAACACTGTCTTTGTGTAGTTTTGTACATACAAGGCTTCAACTTTAAGGCTTTCACTAATAATTCTCCATAATGTCTGTAGCCTCCAGACATACATTTTAAATTGCCTACTGAGTATCTCTACCCAGTTGTCCTACAGCCACCTCAAATTCCATGTGCTAAAAAAAAAAAGATCTTTTTCCTGAAGTATTCTTTTTTTTTTAATTTTTTTTTAACGTTTATTTATTTTTGAGACAGAGAGAGACAGAGCATGAATGGGGGAGGGTCAGAGAGAGAGAGACACACACACACAGAATCTGAAACAGGCTCCAGGCTCTGAGCTGTCAGCACAGAGCCTGACATGGGGCTCGAACTCACGGACCGCGAGATCATGACCTGAGCTGAAGTCGGCCGCTTAACCGACTGAGCCGCCCAGGTGCCCCTGAAGTATTCTTTTCCTCTCATGTTCCTGTCTCTATTTAGACCCCACAGCCAGAAATCTGGGAATTCCCACGTGTACAACCTCCTAACTATTGTTAAAATCAAAGCCCAGTTTTTTTTTTTATTACTGACCCTCAAACCCATCACCATTTCCCCATTTCTATTGCCCCTACCTTATTTCAGTATCTGAGCTTCCTCTCCCTAGAATATTATAAACTTTTATTTCACTTTATTGTTATTTTTAAAAAGATTTTAAGTAACCTTTACACCAAACATGGGGCTCAAACTCACAATCCCAAGATCAAAAGTCATATGCTCTACTGACTAAGGTGGCCAGGTTCCCCTAAAACTTTTATTTTAAAAAAATATTTTTATTGACAGATAATTGACTTACCAAAAATATGAGCATTTGAAATATGTAATTAAACGTTTTTAAGGATATTTGTACAGTTGTGCAATCATCACCACAGTCTAAGTTTAGAACATTTTCATAACTCAAAATAAACCTCATATCCAATAGTCCTCTCCTCCCTCCACCAGCCCAAGCAACTTTACGTCTCCATAAATTTGCCTATTCTAGACATTTCACATGAACTTATACAATATGTGGTCTTTTGTGACAGGTTTCTTTCACTTGGCCTACTATTTTCAAGGTCTGTCCGTGTTGAAGCAATGCCAGCCCCTCAATTCGTTTTACTCCTGAATAATATTCTACTGTCTGGATACACCCCATTTTATTTACCCATTTATCACTTTATAGGCATCTAGGTTGTTTCTACTTTTTGACTACTGTGAATAATGCTGCTACGAACATCTGTGTACAAGTTTTTGTGTGAACATATTCCCAGTTCTTTCGGGTATATACTTAGGAGTGGAACTGCTAAGTCATATGGTAATTCTCTAACCTTTCGAGGAACTGCTGTATGGTTTTCCAGAGCAGCTGCAGCATATGTACATCCCCCAGCAGTGGATGAGGGCTGAAACTTCTCCACACAGTTACGGATACATAACTTTTTGAGTATAGCTCTCCTAGTGGGTATGAAATGGTATTTCGCTGTGGTTTTGATTTGTATTTCTCTGATAGCTAATGATGTTGGGTATCTTTTCATGTGCCAGTTGGCCACTGGTATATTTTCTTTGGTGGAAATATCTATTCAAATCCTTTGCTCTTTTTACAGTTGATTTTTTTGCCTTTTTATGATTGAGCTGTAAGAGTTCTTTATATATTCTGGACCCTTATCAGATCCATGATTTGCAAATATTTTCTCCCATTCTGGGTTGTAGTTTCACTTTCCAGATGGAATCTTTTGATGCATAAAAGTTTTAAATTTTGATGAAGTTAAATTTATGAATTTTTTTTCTTTTGTTCTGTGTGCTTTTAGTTTTATGTCTAAGAAACCATTGTCAAATCCAGGATCATTAAGATTTACCCCTATGTTGTCTTCCAAGAGTTTTACAGTTTAAGCACTTACATTTATCTCATTGACCCTTTTTGAGTTAATTTTTGCATATGGTGAGATAGGGTCCGATAATAGCCTTTTAATTCTTCCACCATCCTTCAGTCTTGCTGCCAAAATGATTTTTCTTAAATGCAAACAAGCAACAATTCTCATCCCGTCATCATGTTATTAATTTCTAAATGGCTTTGTCATATCTACTGCAGTGATTCTTAACTTTGTGGGATTAGAGAATCTGATGAAAACTGCAGACCCTTTCCCCAGCAAGTATGTATGTGAATGTCCACATGCAAATGTATGCTAACACACACACATACACACACGTTTGTGTGTAATTGCAAAAGATTCAAGAATGCACTAAAACCCATCCAAAGATGACCAGCCCAAAAAAATAAAAGTCCAAACTTCTTTGTACTTCTTTGCCAGGATCTGTCCTGCCCCATCATCACCCTGTCATCTGCTCTCCAAACTGGCTTCCCACAGGTTAGTACTAAAAGCTCTCTGACTCTATCCACTGTGTCACACGACATTAGAATCACATTTCTTTGCACATACATGCTATGCCTTCTAGCCAAAACATATTCCTCCAGCTCACACGACTGTTTTAAACATTAAGTGTGACACCTATGCAAATGTACTTGGCACACAGAAGGCATAATGCTTGCTAAATTTGAAAGAGGACTTGGCAAATGTTCGAAAATGAGGACTTGATATTTTATTTCTAGAAATTATACTCAAATAAATGGCTATGTTATATCTGTACTTTTTCATTCAGTAGTAAATTTTGGAAAACCTCATACGTGTATGTATGAAAATTATATAGCACAAGTAAGACAATTTCCAAGTAATAATAAATCTAAGAGAACATAAACGGATTGATCACAGAACCATCTTAGTTTTGTAAGTTCCCCTTATAAGTTTTTAAGAAGATCACATCAGTTGAAGTACCCATTAAAAGAAAGCATTAACAGAACACCAGAAGAATGTATCTCAGAAAATATAATGTGTCTCTGGAAAAAAGGCATTCAGTTAGAAGGGTTACTAAATCTTCACCCATATATGTTCATTTAACCACATCAATTATCTTTTCTAGACATCACTTTATTTTTGTAATGTTTATTTATTTATTTTGAGAGAGTGCACATGTGCACACATAAGGGGTAGAGAGAGAGAGAGAGAGAGAGAGAGACAGAGAGGGAGAGAGGGAGAGAGAGAGAGAGGGAGAGAGAGAATCCCAAGCAGGCTCCATGCTGAGCATGGAGCTCTAGAGAAGGAAGGAAGGAAGGAAGGAAGGAAGGAAGGAAGGAAGGAAGGAAGGAAGGAAGGAAGGAAGGAGGAAGGAAGGAAGGGAGGAAGGGAGGAAGAAAGGAAGGGAGGGAGGAAGAAAGGAAGGGAGGGAGGAAGAAAGGAAGGAAGGGAGAGAGGGAGGGAGGGAGGGAGAATCCAACACAGGGCTCTATCTCATGACCATGAAATCATGACCTGAACTGCAATAAAAAGTTGGACGCTTAACCAACTGAGCCACCCAGGCGCCCCTAGACATCACTTTACTGTGCACCGATTTATTTATGTTCTGTTAAAATTAAAATTGCCACTTCTGGGTATATGTCTGAAGAAAAAAATTCATTATCTGAAGAGATATCTGCACTCCTATGTTCACTGCAGTATTATTTAGAATAGCTGAGACACAGAAACAACCTACATGGCCATCAGTAGATAAATGGATTAGAAAACTGTGGCATATATATATATATATATATATATATATATATATATATATATACACAATGGAATATTAGTCAGCCATAAAAAGAAGGAAATCCTGCCATTTGTGACAACATGGATGAACCCTGAGGGCATTATGCTAAATGAAATAAGTGAAACAGAGAAACACGAATGCTGTATGATCTCGCTTATATGTGGAATCTAAAAAACCCAAACTCATAGAAACAGACCAGTGGTTGCCAGAGGCGGGGAGTGGGGGTGCAGGTGGGGGAAATGGGTAAAGGTGACCAAAAGATACAAACTTGTAGTTATAAGAGTAGCAAGTTCTGGAAATCCAATGTACACCATGGTGACTATAGTTAACAATACTGTATTATATATTTGAAAGTTACTAAAAGAATAGATATTAAAAGTTCTCATCAAAAGAAAAAAATTTGTGAGCATGCGAGGAGATGGATTTTAACTTACCGTAGTGACCGTTTCACAATATATGCATAAACCAAGTCATCACATTGTGTACCCTCATCTCCTACGATGTTACATGTCAATTACATCTCAACAAAACTTGAAGAAAATTCAGAACTAACATCAAAGGGGATAAGAAGTGTTCTCTTAAAACTGCAGATCAAGTGTCCGTAGTTAGATGAACTAGGAATCAACCCTTAAGAATCAAGACAGACAGAACAAATAATTCTCAAAGTTGGACGTATTTGACAGGAAGAATTCAGAAACACAGATGTAAAACAAAGAGTGAGTGAATTTCAATAAGGTATAGTTGTCTAAGGATAGTATGCAAGTGCTGCCTTTATCCCGAGGAAACTCCACATGGAATTTGTGGAATTAAAGTTACGGGAAGGCAGAAGAATAAAGAAATATATTCGCAGAAAGCCAAGAAGTGCTTTTTTTTCCTGAAAAATCTGTAACTTTCCATACTTATAGTCTTATGCTGATTTGAAATCTCTAATGGAAAATGTTATACAACATTGGCAGTTTTAACCCCTAATAAGGAAACACAGGAAACAAATGGCCAGATTGTAATATTAAATATCACTGAGTTTCCTGTTTAGATATATTTTATCTTTTTGCTTGAAAGGTGATTTTTGACTGAGTGAATGAAATAAGTATATAATGCCTGATGACTTCCAGAGGTTCATCACTTGGGGATTTAGAATATGAATTAATTAGGAAATGCCATAGAAAAAATAAAATGTTGGTAATTACACGCAAGGGCATACATAAAGTCCAACACTTCATCAAGGTTCAGACAATATCACAAATACAAAGACCCTGGTAAATAAAATGCAAATTATTTCATAAACTTCATATTATTAAGGCACTCTGACAAAAATGAGTATAATAAACTCATTGCTTATTCACTGCAAAAAGAAAATTAACTTCTTTTTTTTTTTTAATTTTTTTTTTCAACATTTATTTATTTTTGGGACAGAGAGAGACAGAGCATGAACGGGGGAGGGGCAGAGAGAGAGGGAGACACAGAATCGGAAACAGGCTCCAGGCTCTGAGCCATCAGCCCAGAGCCTGACGCGGGGCTCGAACTCCCGGACCGCGAGATCGTGACCTGGCTGAAGTCGGACGCTTAACCGACTGCGCCACCCAGGCGCCCGAAAATTAACTTCTTTACACAAATTGCCTCAATTTGTGACCTTCTGTGTAGAAAACACAGTCCTTCAAAAGTCATACCTACAAGTAATGATAATTATAGAGATGAAAATCCTATGTTTCTTATACTCATGATTTTTTTAAATCCTAGTTTTACAGTGCAAATTTTTTAAAAAGTACAATGGACAAAAGGAAATATTCAAAAAGGCAAGTATAAGCTGTGTTTTTCTTGCTCTTATTTTTCACTTTACAATTATATTTATTTCAACACATAAAAGAATGGTGTTCCCATTATTTAAGCTGTTTCTAACTAGATATTGTTTTCTTCAACATTTAACCAAGTGTTGGCAATTGAAAGAAGAGAAGCCCAATGCGATTGGTTAATTAAGATTTCAAAGAACCTGCTTCTCCCTAGAGGGTAGGCTAATTTCTCATTTATAAGCCCATTTATAACTCCAGCTCTGAGAAATGGTCCTAATAAAATTCACAGTTAAGTAGGCCTTCAAATGCATTCCAGCCATTAACATTTGGGCTGCCTGCTGCTAGCAAAATATTAATATTTGATGCTACAGCATTTTCATTTTATAAGACTATTTAGCATAAATCTGTTTCAGGGTCTTATGAAACAGCTTTCTTTATATGTTAAACAGATTAAACTCAGGTTGTAATGGTTGGTTTTAGAACGACTTCAAAATAGTTCAGTTTATAGCCACTAGGAAACTATGTATTTTCTGATTAGATTACTGGCTATATTCTCTCCAGTGACTGCAGGAGGATATACTATTTTTAGGACAAAAACACTGATTGCAGGTGCCTTTGAAAAGAAAAGAGAAGAGGAAAAAGAGCCAATAAGAGAGCAAGGGAGAAGGGAGCAAACTGAAGGAAATAAAACCACTTCACCTTGTTATACAATTTTCCAGTTTATCCGGCACTTGATATAGATTACTACCTCATCTAACACGGCGATCTGATGAGGTACACAGATCATTACTGTAACACATTAAAGATGAGGAAACCAAAACCCCAGAAGAGTGAAATTACAACTTGGTCACAGGGCAAGAAAATGGTAAAGCAAGATTAGAACCCCAGGCCTTGTAATAAAAGGAAGAATTTGTGCTTTAATTCATCTAATATCTGAGCTATGTCTTAAATATTCAAAAGCATAAGAGTGTAAAGGGCACACGCGTGCGTGTGTGTGTGTGTGTGTGTGTGAGAGAGAGAGAGAGACAGAGAGAGAGAGAGAGAGAGAGAGAGAGAGAGAGAGAGAGAAAGAGGATAGTCTAGGTAGAAGGATTTGCATGAATAAAGTCATGAAGGCATGAAACTTTACTTACTTAGGTCAGAACCTCTATGAGGGCAGGGAACGTGTCTGTTCACCACTTAAATCCCCAGGACCTAGCATCATAAATACTGGTTGCACAAATGACTGAAAGAGAACAGAAACTGAAAGAGAATGGTGATATGGACATCAAAGGAGGAGAGAGAGTCAAGAAAGAGTAGCTAGTATCAAACATCACAGACACAGCTGCTTAAGAACCAAAATACCTCCCTTGGATAAAATGAGGAGATTGATGCTGCCTCTGAAGGGCTGGGGTGGGTGCAGTGATGGAGGGGAGACAATCAGTGCTCTGCAGCTTGTAGGTCTTTATCTCTTCTCCACTGTGTTAACTAGAGATGGTTAAAGAGTTGGAAATTAGTTCCTGGGCACAACAAGAATCAAAGTGACATTTCTCTGAGTTCTAAAGAAAGACAGGGAGAGGAGAAAAAAATAAGCCAAGACCAAATATTATATCCAGGCAAAATGTTATCCCATCTGGATAAAAACTCTAAAAAGAAAGAGGTAGAAAAGACATGAGAGAATCCATCCCACCCCTTTCTTCCACCTAATAAAAAAATTTAGTTTTTTATGGATGAGCAGTGAAGTCTGGACCTTAGGCTATTTTCATTTCTGTTTGTGCTATTTTAATACCAGGAAAAATAAAACATGACCAAAAATGAAACAGCACCAACAACCAATCAGTTGTTTGGTAATGATACCTAAGAAGAATATTTCAATAGCTAACAAAAAAAATGCCACATCAATATCTATAATAATGATAGTCTATAATGCCTTCCATGTAACAGAAACAACACACCATTTTAATAAGCAATTGTTCTACAGGCACAAAAGCAAAACTGATACAATTTAAAGAGGAGCTATATTCTCTGAAAAATGAAACTGCTGGTATCTCCTTTATGTTTAAGGCTTCAATCTTCACATCAATAGGGAAAACAAATTTCTTTATTCTTCACTCCATCAAAGAATAAAAAGATTAGTCCTGAGATCTGAGAAGGTTGTTATTTCCATTAAGCTAAGAACAAGATCAATATGAACCTTCAGACATGGATCAATAAGAAAAAAAATGGAAAAGAGATTTCAAACTTTATTGTCAAAACAGTAATGTGAAAAACTAGAAAGAATGCTGTTTTCTAACAAACGGAGGCACCATTTTTGTTTTTTAAACATTAGTGTCTATTTTGCAGTATGTATCAGGGAATGCAGAGTTATTTGCTTAGAAGTCACTTAATCAGGGCATTGCCATGAGAAAATGATTTAAATTTGTGCAGTTCTTAATTGCAGAATAATGATAAAGAAAGCAAATGTATTACTTTCAAGTTCCACCAAATAACAGAAAGGTCTTAGGGGGACCTGCTGTAATGACCAGATAAGGCTGTCTGCAATTAGCATGCCTCTTATATGTATGTTAATCAGTATTCTGAAGACTGAAGCCTGCTCAGAAACATTTTGTTCTTTTAACCATTTAAAGCATTCCCTTTCTAATACTGCTCACATTATTAGTTTGCATAGGCAATGAAGAAAGAATTCCAGCAGCAAAAGTAAATTGCATTTCAGGCATTGTTCACAATCCTTATAGGAGTTTAAATTAATGAGGTCTTTACTAAGTTTGATTTTACCTTTTTCTAAATTGTTAAGCACTTATTCCTCTCAGCTTTCTACTTATTTATTTTTGTTCATTCAACAGCTTGCTATGGTAAAAGAAGGTAGAACAAGTTTGAGACCAAGAGTGGCCAAATCTTATGACTTCTAATTACATTTCAGAAGCAGGAATAAGAAAAACATTGTGAGACAAAAGTCTACCATAACACAGTGAGATAATAGATCAAATCTCTTGAGGGTAAGTTTTCTAAAAGAAAAGATCCCAGTGCCTTAAAAAGTACTTAGCATAAACCTGGTATTCAGTAATTCTTGTTTTTTGTTTTTTTATCATAAGAGCAAGGACATCCTCTTCTATAACCACATCACAATGATCAAAAACAAAAAGCTATCAACATCTTTAAATGGTAACATCTTTTGAAGCCAGATTTAATTTCAAATGGCCCTTGACATTGGAAAATGACCTTAAAAGTTTTGCATATACTAAAATCAAAGATTTTTTTTAAAATAATGGCAAAGCGAAATGGACACCAGCTGGAGATTCAAGTGGTTCTGCCTTTTTTGTTATTGCTTGTTATGGGGCTTTCAGAAAGTCAATTTAATCTCTGGTTCTCAGTTCGCTTAACCACAAAATGAAGGCACTGGCTTAATTGGTCACCGAAATCCCTCCTGGTTCCAACCTGCTTTCATTCTGTATGAAGATTTCTAAAAGTGAAAAATGACTGTTTTTCAACTCAAAAGTATGAGATCTTCAGCTTACTTTTCTGCCTTAAACTTTGCTGCCGAAGTGGTACAGCAAGTCTCAACCAAGTGCATCCGTTCTCTCGAGCCACTAATGTTGGCTGAGAAACAGGCCTTTAAAAACCATATGTTTTGACTTCAATGCATATAAAACATAGTAGTTAGAGGCTTTAAAGAAAAAAAAATTAAGATGTTACATAAAAACAGGCCAAGTGTAATAACATCTAACATTTATATAGTTCCTTAAGATTTGTAAGGACCTTTTCACGTGTTATCTCATGTAATCTTCTCAACAAGATGTAGAGCTGTTGTGTTTCCCATTTGCAAAGGTCAAGTCCCAACATGGCATTAGGATTGGGTGATTTCTTACTTTGTAGCCCATGTTCTGTCCATTACACTATAGTACCTCAAAGGTACATATGAATACCTTAAATCTTACTTTGATTTAGCAGGAATGTTTCTTAAAATTCTTAATTGTAAGCTGTCACAGCCCCATTAGATCAGGAAAGCAGAGCAAAAACCTTGCCCAGAGTACATCACAATTTCTTAAGCTGTTCCTGAAGATTCGAGATAACTTTAAAAAATTAAATAAAAACTAATCATGAAAAGAAGGATAAGTATTTTTGTTTGCAGCAAAAATGGAGCCATGTTGAAACAATGTAAATACAGTTTATAGTTCATTTTGTTCCCAACACTGAAATTATAGAATTCTTAGGGAATGTGAGATATTTCACATCATTTCCGAATTTTTTTTTTTTTTTGCCCTTTTGAGACTCTGCACAATTCAAATGGAGACTGTATGAGGAGCTCTTGTCTGAAGAGCTCTGGTATAGAATATGACTTGGTAAGACACAAGATTATATCTTGTGATCCTCTAGGAGAAAGCATCATGTTGCCACTGATTATTAAATACAACATCTTTACCAATTGGTCACTAAGATACAGATCATTCAATCTGTTCAGAGTACAGGCAAAATAAAACCCAGTTTATCTGAAAACCAGCCCAAATATATCCAACCTTCACCACTATGATATCTCCATAAGAAATGATGATGACTGAACTGTTTGCTGCAGAAAGTGTTTCAGGTTGAGGATTTCTCTGAACATATATAACATTGGTAACCTCTTATAAATTCAGTATTTCAGGCTGTCAGCAACTGATTAACTGATATAATTCCAATATCATTTAGTTGTTGCTCAAAATAAAAATCATAGAATTACGGGGCGCCTGGGTGGCGCAGTCAGTTAAGCGTCCGACTTCAGCCAGGTCACGATCTCGCGGTCCGGGAGTTCGAGCCCCGCGTCAGGCTCTGGGCTGATGGCTCAGAGCCTGGAGCCTGTTTCCGATTCTGTGTCTCCCTCTCTCTCTGCCCCTCCCCCGTTCATGCTCTGTCTCTCTCTGTCCCAAAAATAAATAAACGTTGAAAAAAAAATTAAAAAAAAATCATAGAATTACAGTTCTTCAGCATCTAAAAGCACATTTACCTTCTATCAATGGTTTTCCAGATTTTGCTTTTTTCTTAGTAACTGCTACATAGGTCCTTAGCTTAAAGATGAGTATCATTTTTCCAAAAGCCATTAGTTAATTACTGCTCCTGATTGATAATTCAAACAAACTACTCTTCAACTTCTTTGCTTTAGTGGCAGGATGGCTTTCTCAGGATTAGGAACATTTATGCAAAAGAAACAAATACAAGAAATCGTGTCTAGGAGGAGGTAAAAGTAGCAAAGCTTTCAAGTTTCTCTACTTGGCTGAGAGAAAACACCACTGGATTCTTGAACCCATTTCTGGACATACACCAAACCTCAATAAATTTGGCTTTCTGAGCTGCAACACCAGAGTTCGTTTTTAACAGTTCCTTCCAAAAACCGGTGACCACATGAGGGCCACCAAGGCAAAGAGAATGGTGAGGCAGCATGTGCAGTGGTTACAACAGCCAGAGCGCCTGGGCCCAATTCCCAGGTCTTCCCTCCCTGATCTTTGGGGGTGAGGCTTCAGATTGGCTGAGGAAAGAACAGGAAACCCAGATAGAAGTATTATTTCTCTCTCTTATGTGAATGTCCCCAGACTGGCGGTGCAGGGCTGGTGCACAGGCTCTGCGCCCCCAGAGTTCACAGGGACCCGGTTCCTTCCAGCCTTCTGCTCTACCATTCCTAGGGTGCAGCCCTGGTGCTTACGGTCTAAGATGAGCTTCACCTCCGACAGGAGGAAGGAGGAATCGAGAAGGAAAGAAGAAGGGGCAGAGAGGATGAGCCGACTCTCTCTGAGAGTTCCCCAAAATTACCCACAGCACTATTTTTTTTCTTTTGTCATGAATCACACTTAACTGCAAAGGAGGTGAGGAAGTGTGGGCCTCCTGCCCAGATGGAACTGCTCTTACCATGAGAAAGAGGTGAGAAAAGATAGTGGTGTACCAGGGTTCTCCACACCACTGTGTGGTCTTAACCACTTTATGCCACTGACTTCTCATATGCGAAAAGGAAACAGTAATAGAGTCTCCCCTCATAAAGGTACCGGGTACATGGAATGATAACAATCTACACAGAGGGGTTAGCATAGTATCTGACACATAATAAATACCCAACAAGGGAAATAGTTTTCTTCAGATATTTTCTTTCACTTACTGATTTCCTTTCAATTATTAAAAATTAGATAAACTGTTCTATTTCCTCTGGCTCATCTATTTTTCTCTCCAATCCCCAAGTTATGTGCACAGTATAAACAGACTGGTCTTCTCAAGTCAATGCTTTTGGCAAGCCCCCCCTCCCTTTCTAATGCCCTTGAGAACACACACACACACATTCTTTCTCCCAGAGAAAACTTCAGTGGCAGTCCAATACCTAAATTCAAGTGTAAACTCCTCCAAAACCTAAGCCATAACCTCTAAAACTCCCCGTTTGTTACTTCTTCAATATTTCCCAACAGTGTCTTACTCTTACTTATTCTCTTTTATTCCAGTGAGATCATACTAATAATGACAAAAATGATTTAGATCAAAAGTACTAAATTTACAGAGGTTATCACTTTTTGAAAGTTTTTTTCTTTGCCAGGTAACATGCTCAGTACTTCACATAGACTCTCTCTTTTAATCCCCATAATCCTGTGAGGTTATCACCATTATTATCCCCATATTATAAATTGTGACTAAAGCTTATAAAGGTTATACCCAAAGTCACAGGAAGTATATCTCAGGGCTGTGATTTGAACAGAGGTCTGTCGGGTTCCAAAGCTATTCATTTAACCACTGTGTGGTACCTGTCTTCTGCACACACATGCCATCTGCATTCTCTGTAAACACCTAGGGTTCTTCTTCTAATCACATCCTGCTGAGTTTCATTAAGGGCTTCATTTCTGATCTCTTCTATGGGATGTTCATCAACAATAATGTAATTCTTATTACATTATAGTAATTAATGTAAGTAATGTGATAATAGTAATAGTATTATAGTAAGTATAGTAACGTAATAATAATTAAATGATAGAAATTACATGATGCTAATAATAATGGTGACAAACAGCAAAACAGCACTTATATTAGACTGTTATAATACTACATGGTTCTAAGAACCATACATATACCTTCTCACTTAATCCTCACAACAACCCTGTGAGTTAGACCATAATTATCGTATTTTATAGTGAGGTAAATGAGACCTAGAGAGACTAAGCAACTTGCCTGAGCTCGCATAGGTAGTAAATGTTGGAGTCAGGGTTCCAACCCAGGTACTCTTTATCTCCTCTTGACAAAATATATTTTTCCTGTATCCCTTAGATATTAAATCACATATACACTATATAACATAACCCTTTCATATATTAAAATACAAGGCACCAGATAAATAAACAAAAATATGACATACTCCTACAATGCAATGATATCCAGCCAGAAAAAGTAATGACATTTTGATATATGCTACAACATGAATGGACCTTGAAAACATTATGCTTGGTGAAATAAGCCAGACACAGAATGACAAATATTGCACAACTCTACTTATATGAGGTACCTAGAATAAACAAATTCATAGAGACAGAAAACAGAATAGAGGTTACCAGGGGTTAAGGGGAGTGGGAAAGGGAGAATATGGTTTCACAAGTTCAGAGTTTTTGTTGGGGATGATGAAAAAGTTTTCGGTACAGATCGTAGTGAGGGTTACACAACATTGTGAATGCGTTTTAATGACACTACATTGTATACTTATGAGTGGTTAAAATTATAAATATACTTTACCACAATAAAAAAAATCAGGTACTTTATATTACAGTTACACTTCATAGACTTTATTGAAGGTTGATGAACACTTTCTGGGACCAAGAGATGGTAGGAAATTTCCTACATGACTGGTAGACAGCAAATTAAAAACCACCATTTCCATGAAACACCAAAGCAATCAATCCATAACCACATCTTGCTTTCCCAACATGATCAACACTACCTTTAGGAAAAATGTTTTCAACACATGCAAGCACATAAGATGCTCAATGAAATTTTGTTTAATATCCAAAGCCTCACAAAGGCGCAAATACATAAGCAATCCTTGCAATTATTTCACCAGGATTAAGGACAATGCTATAATTTTCATTTTGTAAATGGAAAATGTAAGGTACAATGAAGAGACGTGATACTGTCTGGATTACTCTGTAAATCTGACACTGAAATCAAAGGTTCCCTACCCATCATTTGGTAAGTTACTAGACCATGCAATCTTGAAGATCCCCACAAAACATCAACCTGGTACTCATACTACAAGAGATTAAAGCAGAGTAGGATGAATATTGATTACCACCTGCAGCTCTCCTCCTCCACCTACCCTTCCCTACAACATTCAATACGTCCTCCAAATTAAATAGGGAATATTTAAAGACCCTAATTCAGAAGAGGTAACCAATTACTACCCATCAGCAGTAGCCATGATTGAGAAATGAACAAAGGTGGCACTTGTCCTTTAAGAAAGAGACCCTAACCCTTTCTGACGAAGAGATTCCAAAACGTTTTTTAGGTGAGACTTAGCCTGTTCACCAGCCAGACTCTTCCCCATTTCTCGCTACTCATGCTCAACCCCTCTCTGGTTACTGACAAGCAGCAAAATTCAATTTCTCTTCTTGTTCTCTGCTTGGCTTCTATTGGAGGTACAAACCATAAACAACGATGGAAGTACTAAAAACTTGACACCAAAGAGAAAAGATGCAATGAAAACTCAAGTATTCACTAACTGAATACTTAATAACTGAAATATCACTAAGATAACTTCATATTTCTTGGAATGATTCTAAAGTGACTTAAGAGTCCTAAACAGGCAGGAATGAGGAATTAATATAATGCTATGCCATAAGATTTAACGCATATATATATATACCTTAAGTATTAACTTACCTGTCTGAATAACAACTTCTAGTTTTACATTTTTTTTTTTAACGTTTATTTATTTTTTTGGGACAGAGAGAGACAGAGCATGAACGGGGGAGGGGCATAGAGAGAGGGAGACACAGAATCAGAAACAGGGTCCAGGCTCTGAGCCATCAGCCCAGAGCCCGACGCGGGGCTCAAACTCACGGACCGCGAGATCGTGACCTGGCTGAAGTCGGACGCTTAACCAACTGCGCCACCCAGGCACCCCTAGTTTTACATTTTTATTAAACAACCAAAAAGAGCTCCATCTTCGATATATAAGGAAAAGAATCCCACTCAAAAGCAGCCAAGCCTTTACCACTATGTCATGAGGTGAATGGATCTGATCAGTTTCCTGAAACATCATCACTACCTTCTCCAGCCCCCAACTGTAGCACCTTCCTTGCATTGCTAAACAATCTGTGCCCATGTTCCCAACATAATGTAACTGGAACATGGGAAAATGAGGCTTAGGTAGAATTTCTTTGGCTTGTGACTGGTGCTTAAGCTGTATTGCAGCATGGCTTTGTTTGGTATTAGACATTAAACTTCAGAAGTACTAGGAAAATCCTGAACTGTATCAAGTCCAGACAATGAATACCTTATAAATCTTAGGACAATCAGCCTAATATTAACATACACAAAGAAATTCAGATGGTAACAGAAGGAAAGTGGAACCCAAGAGAAGCTACAGGGGTGAAAAGAGGAAGGAAAAAAGTGAAAGTGATTAGCTGGAAACCAAGTAGACAGAAAATCCTGCAAACAGATTGGTGTTAATTAAAATCTTAGGAAGCAAAATCTCTCTCTTGGAAGTAGGCAATGTAGAATGTCCACACACAGCTGGATACAATCACTAAGGAGAGTGAAAATGGGAAGATATTGAGGAAAACCATACTTCATTACCTATGTCTCAACAGTGGAAGATATCTGCTGATTGGAAAATAACTGATTCCAACCACACCTCTTTCATGTTCCAGTTGCCTGAATATGGCCTCAGACACTTCATGCTACCCACCAAACCCTTGTCCTTCTAATAATTCCCCCATTGATCTAGGAAACCACTAATCCACCCTCTCTCTTCCAAGCACACTGCCTATGAGCCCTTTAGCACACACTCTCTGTCCTCTCAAAGAGAATCATTAAACCAAAGTTATGGCAAATGTTGACATTCTGTGGGAAGATGACCACAGTGCTCAGGAGGACAAATAATGTGACCTTATAAAATAGCTTTTGGAGAAAAATATATTGTTTTGTGGGAAGGAGAAGGCAGTTAATCCCTAACAGGAGTTCAAGGCTGCTCTACCTTATTTCAGGCCTGCTACTTTTAAAACAATTTTACTTTCTGTAAGAGCCAGAAAGTTCTAAACACATTAAATAAGAGGTAATCCCCCCACCCCATAATTTTATATATTTTACTTCTCTGAAGTTGATATGTCTAACCCAGCAAAAAGGGTCCAAGGCATCTGAGGTACCTGAAGTTCAACCAGAGTCTTTGGCCAGCAGAAGTTCCTGCTGGGAAGGAGAGAGGCCCACCAGTGCAACCAAAGGAAAACAGAACCATGAAAAGAAAGACTGTGAGGAAGAGTTTGGAGAAGGATTCCTGGACCAGCATTTGTAAACAACTTTCAGAACACTTCTCACCAGGGGAGCACCTCACTGGCTCAGTCGGTGGAATGTGCAGCTCTTGATCTCTGGGTTGTGAGTTTGAGCCCCACGTTGGGCATAGAGATCATTTAAAAATTAAATCTTAAAAAAGAAGAAAAATTCTCACCAGAGAAAAAATTTGAAGCAACTAAGGGAGTCCCAGAATTGTGGTTTTGGTAAGGACCCATGAGCTTACTCTGGTCTGTCCACCCTCCTCCCCAGTGGATGAATCCCAGAAAGATGGTCATGTTAATTCCTAAAGAATTCCACAGAGACCAATATTGCTCCTACTGAAAAATTGTTATTATGCTAAAGCTCTTCGGCAGGACCAAGAAAGTACCAGACATTATGGCAATCCTACAACCACTTTTTAGAACTAAGGGCCATTCCTTCGTAAGTCTTTCCTGGAAGTGCTTCAGGAGCTCACTTTTCATATACTAAAGCCTTCCTCAACTCCCTAAGATGGGAAACATATCCTCCTCTATGCTATCATAACACCCTCCACAAAGTTTTACCTGAGCACTTTATACAATAAAAAGCCACCAATGCTTTATCTGTCTCCCCAGTCAGACCGCCAATGACTCAAGAAGAGATTTCCTGTGTGTTGGAATCAGTAAACACTCAATATTTTTTGTTGTTGAATCAACGAAAGATGATCTTTCCCCTTTGATGATATTTTGAATTACATCTGTCTTCCCTGCCCCAACGACCGGAAGTGGTTCAGTCAAGCACAGGAAGGGAATAGGAAGCCAGAACAGAGTGCCGAAGAAAGAACCTAACACGGTCGGCTTTATGCCTCTGTGCTAACCTCCCCAAAGTGTGACTCTGATGAACTTCCTTGTCTATACTTCAGTATGCTCACCTACAAAATGATGATAACAATGGTAGCCATGTCACAGACTTTTATGAGGATTAAACAGAATAATTCATGCAAAGTACCTGGCAGAGTAGCTGACTCATCCCAAACAGACAGTAAATGTTTGCTGCTGGTGGCAAGGAAAGAGCATAAGACAGCAGCAAGAGTGACAGATCAGGGTTTAGAAGGCTTGGATCCTCCATATCCTGGATTCAACTTGCTGGTCATGTGATCTAAAGTTGATGAAGCACAACCTCTATAAGCCTCAGTTTCCTCGTCTGAAAAATGGGAATGAGGATAACTACCTACCTAATCTTGCCAACTGTGTGGATCAAATAAGATTATATATGTGAAACCAATATAAAATACTATGAATAAGCGGATTTTTATACATGGAGCTCTGCATTTTTTTAATTTTCCGTATGTTTGTCTAATGAAAAGCAAATCGTTTTCATCTCTGCCTTTTCCTAGATCCCAGGAGAGCAGAGCCAGGATTTGAACCAGAGTGGTTTAAAGTTCTGATCCTAGTTGGGGTGCTATATTGTATGTCCACAGAGCAGGCAACACAGATATATGCAATAACTGTTAAATTTAATTTTACGTCTAATTTATACACTACACAAACTCAAATATTTTTTTCACCAAAACCTTCACATAAAAACCAAACAATATTAAGTCTCAGTACTCATGGTTCAATATATGATAAAATACTCTAAAATCATGGGTGGACAAACTTTTTTGGTGAAAGGCCAGATAGTAATCAACATTTTAGGCTCGTGGCCCAAATGTCTCTGTGAGAAGTACTCATCTCTGTCTTTGTAGCACAAAAGCAGCCATAGACAATACGTAAATGATAAATTTCAAACTATATTACAAAACAAATAGCAGGTCAAATTTTCACCAGAGAGTATTCGTTTGCTCACTCCCGCTCTAAACAAAAACCATGGACACATAAACAAGAGCTCTAATATGGTGAAATTAGACTAACTGCATTGCTAGAAGTTGCTCTAAATAATTTGTTTGGTTTAAAGCAGTTCTCCACCAGGGGTGATTCTGCCTTCTCGAGGGAAACGTCTGGAGACATTCTGGGTTGTCACAACGAGGGATGTGTTAGTGGCATCTGGAAGGTAGAGGTCCGAGATGCTAAGTGTCCTGCCATGCACAGGATGAGCCCTATAAGAAGGAATGAGCCTGCCCTATGGCAGCAGTGCTGAGGCTGAAGAGCCTTGGTTTTAAGGATGCCAATTTATGTAGATGTCTTTTTTTACCTATCCTTCTTAAAAGAGCTTTCCAATTTGGTCCTGATATAACCTTATAAAGAAGAAAAAGTAGGTGCATTTATCTCATTTTCTACAGAAGAAAACTAATATTCAGAGGAGTTAAACAATGTACAGCTGTTCACAAAGCCAATTAGGTATCAGAGCTAAAATTCACACCCAGGTCTCAATGTTTTAAAACCTGTGCCCACCCCACCCCCCCCTATTTAAAAGGAGTTAAGACAAGCTTATAACAGCTGAACTTGAAAAGATACTTTTAGAATTTTTTGTCAGAATATAAATCAAAAAAACACTGAATTCCAGATTTTACATCTTGTTGAGCTGCTTTAAGACTCAATCCTGGGAGGTAGAAAGGAAATTTAAAAATATTAAATCAGTTTTCTTTTTTTTTTTTAAATTTTTTTTTCAACGTTTATTTATTTTTGGGACAGAGAGAGACAGAGCATGAACGGGGGAGGGGCAGAGAGAGAGGGAGACACAGAATCGGAAACAGGCTCCAGGCTCTGAGCCATCAGCCCAGAGCCCGACGCGGGGCTCGAACTCCCGGACCGCGAGATCGTGACCTGGCTGAAGTCGGACGCTTAACCGACTGCGCCACCCAGGCGCCCCTTAAATCAGTTTTCAAAAACATCCTAGGAGAAAAAAAAAATATCCCAGGAGAGAATCATCACAATTAACACATAACATATTGTCTACTTACTCATTTACAGAGTCACCTATCAGTCCCTATATTCTTTTCTACTCACGGTTCTTAAACTCTTTTCTTAACTTGTAGGGCGGGGTACAGATCTCGAATATAACTGAAAACGGAAGTGAAGACCTGGAACTACCATGGATACTACATTAAGGCACATATCTGGGGGAGGTGATGCACTTTAATTTCAGTCTGCAGAATCTGCGAACAGAGAAGACAAAAATCCCCCCAAAACCCAGAGTACTCCTTCCACTGAAACCCAAAAGGGGACTACAACTGCCAGTCCTAAAATACAGCTTCCATAAACAGGAATCCTTTCAGAAATACGAGGCAGTTCCATTCTCATGGTACCAGGGCCATCTGACAGAATCAAGAGCCCATTAGGGTCCCCAGGTCCTGCCTGTGGCCCTAGCAACTCGAATTCTCATCAAATGATTTCATCAGAGCCAAATGAAATGGCTCAAATGAAATAATCTCTTCCATCCAATTCTCTGATTTTTGTCTTCAATTTCACTCAATAGTACAAAAAAACTGGTCTCTACCATCTTTAAATTAGAGACATCTAAACTAATAAGTAATATTTTAATTCAGAAAATGTTTTGAGTATATTCTTGATGTGTTATCAGTCCAGGACACTTCGGTCTCCAGCACAGAAGCGGTTTATTTAGAGATCCTCTATCTTGAATCATCAAAGATGTGAAGTCTCTATCTCTCACAGTCAGTATTAAATAATCTTAATTTATAATTTCTGGCAATTTTTAAAAGAAGTATATGTTTTATATATGAGAGAGAGAGAGAGACAGTGTGTGTGTGTGTGTGTGTGTGTGTGTGTGTGTGTGTGT
>NW_024412426.1:18569855-18633528 GCF_014898765.1 Herpailurus yagouaroundi
GTGTGTGTGTGTGTGTGTGTGTGTGTGTGTGTGTGTGTGTATGTATGTATGTATTTGGGGTCAGTATCTTTTTTTTAAGGTCCAGTTGAAACATACTGAAGTTGAATTTTTATCTACTTTGAAATGGATTAAAGTTCTAAGACTTGTGTGTTCGTGATAATAATGAACAATACAAAGTACAGTACTTCTTTCAAAAACACACTTAAATAATTTAAGAAAAAATAATAAAATAAAACTTTTGGAGTATAAAACATGATAAAAACACATGATTTTTAAATTTCAATAAATAAGTAATTAACAGAAACACAGTTGGAAAAGGATGACAAGGTGATCCATTTTGGATGAATTTATTCTTTTTTCTCTGTCAACAGAGAGCTAGGCTGCTGTCTTCAGACTCATTTTATCATTTTCTCTGAGGGAAAAACACCTACATTTGTCTAGAGTTGGAGACTCATGATAAATGAGAAACAGAACCAAAAGAAAACACCTGCCTGAGTTATAAGTCCATAGACTTACCTTTCCTTTATTTTTTTTTCTCATCCAGTTTCACTATACCCTCAAACAATATCTACAGGAGTCTACCTCCCAATGCAGTGTGCCAGTAACTTTCCGATACCAAGAGTGACAAACATAAGGTGACATTTAGGAAATTATGGGCAAGCAGCAGCACACTGGTTTAAGACCAACAAACAAACAAACAAACAAACAAACAAACAAACTTAGAGTAGCATCTCCAAATATAATTTGAGAGCTTATTTGGAGTAGAGTCCAGATAGTTCTATCTTTTACCAATAATTACACCTCCTTTGTTTAGAAAGATCAGCCAAATCAACCGTGGAGGTCAACAGAATGACAAATGTCATAGGCAGAATCTTTTATCTTTGGGAAACTGAGCAAACCTTGAAAGTGAGACAAGGTTAAATGAGGTAAAGAAGCAATCCTATTAAGCTATATATATTTGATTCAATGGCAAGTTTAACTTTCCTGGTGGTTAAGCTATATAGCAGGTAAAGAGTTCCTTTAGGCTGAGACAAGTCTCTAAATCTCTAAAGAAGTAAGGCACTATTCTTAAGGGCTAGGTGTCATATCCTTCAGGATACATATTGGAAAAGGAGGATTGCTCTGCCAAGGAGACTGGCTGTCTTCTGACTGGTTAAGATGATGAGACTACGGAAAGCAAAGAGACCACACAACTTCGGGTCACAGAGCAGGCAGCACGCACTCTGTTTCTGCACTCTAGCGTGGTCCTTGCATTTTAACTCCTCTCAATTCAAAGAGTTATACTGATGTCTTTTGCAGTACTTCCTCATCATCACATAAAGGGAAAAGGGATAAGGAAAACATTCTCCTCTCTTCTCAGAGTTTTTGCCAAACATTGAACAAAGAAATTTTTAAGTGATAGAAAGGCAAGGGCAGTTCATTTCTGCCACTCTCCGAGGCCCTGACAGGTCTAAAAATCCACGTCCATCTTGCACAGTTAGTTGTGTTGCGACCTCCTTTGTCGTACAAAAAGGTCTGCTGTGGAGCTGCATGTCAGCCACCTTGGTGCTTTCTGTAAAGGCTATGATGTTTTGTCTCAGCCTCAGGAAACACATTCCTTGAGTACCTATCATATTCCTTTTTTTTTTTTTAATTCACATCCAAGTTAGTTAGCACATGGTGCAACAATGATTTCAGGAGTAGATTCCTTAGTGCCCCTTACCCATTTAACCCATCCCTCCTCCCCCAACCCTCTAGCAACCCTCCTGTTTGTTCTCCATATTTAAGAGTCTCTTATGTTTTGTCCCCTTTCCTGTTTTTATATTATTTTTGCTTCCCTTCCCTTATGTTCATCTGTCTTGTCTCTTCAAGTCCTCATATTGGCGAAGTCATATGACATTTGTCTTTCTCTAATTTTGCTTAGCATAATACCCTCTAGTTCCATCCACGTAGTTGCAAATGGCAAGATTTCATTCATTTTGATTGCGGGTAATTCTCCATTGTGTGTGTGTGTGTGTGTGTGTGTGTGTGTGTGTGTGTGTACATATTCTTTATGCCTCACCATACCACATCTTTATCCATTCATCCATCGATAGACATTTGGGCTCTTTCCATACTTTGGCTATTGTGGATAGTGCTGCTATAAACACTGGATTGCATGTGCCCCTTCGAATTCTTACCTTCATGTAATTCTGCTCCTGTTCCTCTACTATGATGCAGTCTCCAAGTCCTCCCCTTATAAAAATCATCTTAACCCACATGGAGTCCATCACTTTTGATGCTAGTCACTGCGGACCAAAAGTAAAAAATTTTCCCTCCTTAAAACATTCCCCCCACCACCTGAGAGTCAACTGATAATTTGCTGGCATAGATTATTTTCGTTTTCCTATGTAAATAGTACATCTACCTATAGCTTCACTAATCACACTAACTTTAAGGAAAGGGAACCTATCTTCCATTTTTCTTTTTGGCACATAATAGATGCTCCACAAATGTCTGTGGCATCAATCCCTTCACATGCTCACCACGTTTTACATGTATTATAGGTGTTCAATAAATTCTTGGTATTGACATGATTATGGGAAATTACTGCAACGGCTTTTGTCATAAAGCTATTGAAGGCTATCCTATCTTATTATAAACATAGAGTGTTTTAAAGCTTAAAGAATGTTGCCATTACTCTAGGGTGGGTTAAGCAGGGATGGGAAACAGTTAAAATTGAGTAAAAATGGTAATTTGTACCTTAGCATACTTCTAATCTTTTTTAAAAGGTTCTAAATACACATTTCCTGTATTTAATGGGTATATTATTACTTTACAATGCTTAACTATAAACAGAGTTCTTGTTTATGGAGGAAGTATAACTAAAAGAGAATGCTTGCTATTCTATTTTCTTTAACCATGACCAAGGGAAGCCTATCAGGACTTACTGCAATGCCATAAGCCAAGCACTCTCTTGCTTATTCTAACTGCTGGAAACCTAATTAAGAAGCTATAAACAATTCCCTGCATGCTGGCCTTAGAAACTCCAAGCGTAAGCAAAAATACAACAACACGCAAAAGGTTATGCAACTGTCACTATTTATTATCACCTCAAGAGCTATTAAGCACCAAAAGGCAAAGAGTTGTCATCAACTAAATTTAAAGAGGACTTTTATTTTCTTCCTTTAAAAAAGATAAGATCTGTGGTAAGATATATTACCCCCCACCCCCTGCCATGAACATATATCCAGAGAACCTTCACTTTATTTAGAGGGAAAATTTTCTTTTAAACTTCTAGGAATGTAAATGATTTCAAACAAGATGTCTTTTTAAAGAAGGGAATTACAGTGTGTAAATCAAACCAAACACTTCATCCTATGATACATATTATGCCATATTTTACTTTGAAGTAAAAGTACTGCTTTTCAAAAATCTGTCATCACAAAATTTCAAGGAGCTTGCTGGTAAATGCCAAGGGGATACAGCAGATTACCATAACTTTAAATGATTTTAATTTTATAGTCCAGGTCAGAAACAGGAAATTTTAACCTAATCATGAACATACTGCAAGGAATACTTTTAAATGCTTCCTTTAAAAGGGAGGAGAACTTTATTTATTTTTTTAATGTTTATTTATTTTTGAGCCGGAGAGACAGAGCAAGAGTGGGGCAGGGGCACAGAGAGGGAGACACAGAATCAGAAGCAGGCTACAGGTTCTGAGCTCAGCACAGAGCCTAACACAGGGCTCAAACCCACAGACTGTGAGATCATGACCTGAGCCAAAGTCGGATGCTTAACCGACTGAGCCACCCAGGTGCCCCAAAAGGGAGGAGAACTTTAGATTAAGGAGGTTCAATACCCTAAAATAAAAAGGAAAGTAAGAAAACGGTACACAGACTTTTTCAGAAAAGGCAAATAAGAGATGTCACATTTTTTTAATATGAAATTTATTGTCAAATTGGTTTCCATACAACACCTAGTGCTCATCCCAAAAGGTGCCCTCCTCAATACCCATCTCCCATCCACCCCCCCTCCCATCCGCCATCAACCCTCAGTTTGTTCTCAGTTTTTAAGAGTCTCTTATGCTTTGGTTCTCTCCCTCTCTAACCTCTTTTTTTTAAAGAGATGTCTCAATTTAAAAAATAATACCAATGATTTGGTCTAATTTGCAAAAGTCATTATTATATTTGAAAACCAATGGTGATCCAAATGAAGAGAAAAAAGTGAAATTACAAAACCCTGCTGATTTTGGCTACAAATCAATTCACATTGAGGCTATACTAGGAGTAATTAAAGAGCACTAAATTAACATTTTCAGTAAAGTGACAGGCTTTGATTATTAATCTCTAAGAGGAGAAATATTAACTGTAATTATTTGTGGTTCTGTGATTCCTACTGATGATATCTGCATGTAAGTAAGTGAGAAATAATGGTCTACAGTTTTCTTTTTCTTTACTATCTTTATCTGTTTTTGCTATCAGGGTAATATTAGCTTCATAAAATGAGTCAGGAAGGCAAGGCACTGGGTGGCTCAGTCAGTTAAGCATGGGACTTTGGCTCTGGTCATGATGTGGTTCATGGGTTCAAGCCCTGTGTCAGGCTCTGTGCTGACAGCTCAGTCTGCTTTGGATTCTGTGTCTCCCTCTCTCTCTGGCCCTCCCCCACTTGTGCTCTGTCTCTCTCTCAAAAATAAATAAGCATTAAAAATTTTTTTTATAGTTACAAACAGAGAGGGAGGGAGGCAAACCATAAGAGACTCTTAAATAAAGAACAAACTGAGGGTGGATGGGGGAAAATGGGTGATGGGCACTGAGGAGGACACTTGTTGGGATGAGCACTGGGTGTTGTATGCAAGCTAATTTGGCAATAAATTACATTTTTTTTTAAAAGAAGATTTCCCAGGTAAAAAACAAAATTTTTTTTAAATGAAATGAGTCCAGAAGTGTTCCATCTAATCTTCTGGAAGTGACCATGTACAAAAAAATAATGTTAATTCTTCTTAATGTGTTTGGTCGAATTCTCCAGTGAAACATCTGGAACTGGCGATTTCTTTTACAAGAACTTTTAAATTACAACTTCAATTTCTTCAATAGCTAATGGGCTATTAAGATTATTTATTTCATCATGGGTGAGTTCCAACACTTTGTATTTTTCAAGGAATTGATTCATTTCTTCTAAATTATCAATGTATGCTTTATAGTATTCCCTTGTTATCTTTTTTGGATTTTTAAAAATTTACTTATTTATTTACATCCAAGTTAGTTAACATACAGTGCAATAATGATTTCAGGAGTACATTCCAGTGACTCATCCCCTATGTAAAATACCAGTGCTCATCCAAACAGGTGTCTTCCCTAATGCCCCTTACCCGTTTAGCCCATCCCCCACCCACAACCCCTCCAGCAACCCTGTTTGTTTTCTGTATTTAAGAGTCTCTTATGTTTTGTCCCTGTCCTTGTTTTTATATTATTTTTGCTTCCCTTGTGTTCATCTGTTTTGTATCTTAAATTCCTCATATGAGTGAAGTCATATGATATTTGTCTTTCTCTATCACTTAGCGTAACACCCTCCAGTTCCATGTAGTTGCAGATGGCAAGATTTCATTCTTTTTGATTGCTGAGTAATACTCCATTGTGTGTGTATGTGTGTGTGTGGAGATTTATATAAATACACACACACACACATACATATATCACATCTTATTTATCTATTCATCTGTTGATGGACATTTGGGCTCTTTCCATACTTTGGCTATTGTTGATCTTGGGATCTCCTAGTCTGCCATTTGCTGGCATCACTCTCCTCTATTGTTTTCTTATTTTTAATGTCCTGACATCTGTTTTTAGCTTTATTATTTCCTTTTTTCTACTTGCTTTGAGCTTATTTTCTCTCTTTTTTGTTTCTTGAGGTAGGAACCTAGGTTTCTTGAGGGAGTAAGTTAGATTATCAATTTGAGACCTTTACTCATTTCTAATGTAAAGCGTTTAGTGCTACAAATTTCTATCAGGAATGGTTTAGCTACCTCTAACTTCTTTTGATAGGTTTTATTTTCATTTTCATTCAGCTATAGAGTATTTTCTAAAATTTCCTTTGAGACTTCCTCTTTGATCCATAGATCCCTGTTGTACTTCTGTTAGTGATTTCTACTTGAATCTACTGTTGTCAGAGAATATGTTCTATATGATTTCAGTTCTTTTACATTTGTTGAGGTTTGCCTTATGGTTTAGGATATGGTCTATCTTGGTGAATGTTTCACTACTATTCTGGTATTGTTGGGTTACATGTTCTATACGTATGTGCCAGTTAGACTCTACTGGCTGACTGCATCGTTCAGATCTTTTATATTCCTGCTAATTTTCTGTCTAGTAGGTCCAACAGCTGCTGAGAAGGGAGTCCTGGGTCCACTTACATTTAACATAATTTCTATGGTGGTCACATCCAAGTTACTTTGTTCTTTTGTCCGCTGAATATTCATTAATAAATGTTGAGCAGGTATACGGAACATACAGTAGGAGTCACTGACTGATTGGCTGACTTTCACAAGCCTGGGGCTGTCACTGATTTGCTAACTTTCAAAACTGTAGTAACTGGAGTGAGGCTGTTATTGACTGGCTGATTTTCAAAGGCATGCTCACTGGAGTGAGGCTGTCATTGACTGGCTGATTTTCACAGCATGTGTACTGATCCAGAATTCTTTCTAGTTAATAATGGTTACCTATTCATGACTTGGGACTTCAGGCAAAGAAAAGCCTTTTTCTTTCTTAACACAAAACTTAAGTACTTTTAATTCTCAGTTCCCTTCAGAACAACCTGCAGGATAGATCATAAAGGACTACACTGATCTTGATTTCTGGAGGTCTGATTTTCAGCTAGTGTTTTCATTCAAATGATTTAAGTGCCAATTACTGTGGTAGAAAAATAGCTCTAACTGCCAAATTTGTATACCTTGTTGAAAAATGTTTAATACATGACATTTAGGGCATCTTAATAAAGGCAATATAGGACACACAACAAAATCATTAAATACAGGAGGTCTGGCTCTTCTAACTGTAAAGGAATGTTATAATAAGTCCCATGGACAGTTTAGAAACAGGAGAAAGACATGAGTTGACTAATGTTAGGTGAAGGATAGGGAGTGGCTCAGTGGGGTAATGACCACAGGAGGGAGATTAGTTTAAATATAACATGAATCTAGTAAAAATATTAAAAACAAGAACCCTCAATTATTATAAGGGCACCTCTTTAAACTAAGGGTAAGGAGGACAGAAGAAGGTGTTTTCAACTAAAACAGAGTTTGTCCTCTGGCTATTTGAGTCTCAAGAGTTTCAGACTGGTGTAGTGTTCAACTCCTATTTAATGGCAAAGCTAATTCCTCTAAGCTATTTATAGGATAAAACCTAAGCTTCTGGAATTATTCTTAGTTTTAGGGATTCAGGAACAAGTTTACTTGGCTTTTCAATAGTCTTACTTCTCTAGCTTTTTCCATTTCTTGTGATCCGAAGAGCTATTACTCAAAGTCTGAGCCTTTCCATTCATCTCTGCATAATTCTAAACTTTAGCTTAGAATGGCGACCAAGTCTGTGGGAATTCTAAGTGGCTTTTCCCTTCCCCAGCCTTCTAGGTGTGGATACCTATGCAGGACTGCACTACGACATTTAAAATCCAGTCCCCTCTTCTCTTGCATTATTACTCTATCTTTCAAGTCTCTAAAGCCACCACTTTCCCTCTCCTCCGAACACCAAGAAAATTAGGAATTTTACTTTCCATAATTTTCATTATGAAGAAAATAGTCAACATAATGTGCCCCTCTGTGGAAACAAGGCCTCCTCTTAGTATATGGGGAAATTCTTATGTTTAAGAAGAGTATGGGGCGCCTGGGTGGCGCAGTCGGTTAAGCGTCCGACTTCAGCCAGGTCACGATCTCGCGGTCCGTGAGTTCGAGCCCCACGTCAGGCTCTGGGCTGATGGCTCAGAGCCTGGAGCCTGCTTCCGATTCTGTGTCTGCCTCTCTCTCTGCCCCTCCCCCGTTCATGCTTTGTCTCTCTCTGTCTCAAAAATAAATAAATGTTAAAAAAAATTTTTTTAAAGAAGAGTAAGGTGCTAACAAAAGATGTTAGCAAAAACCGCCTGCAGGGTAACCTTTGGCTTTACCACCATTGTAGAGTCAGTATAACCCAGCAGATGGATTTGAGGGCAATCTGGTTTTCATTGCCTCACTTCACTGTTCACAGGGGACTCAAGGACAGGCGTTCAGGTGTATTGACAAAATGGCTTAACATATGCTATATAACATCTGCCCATGCTATTTGAGGAATCAGTCAGTGAATTTTTAAATATTCATGGTGTAAATTTTTATACTTGTGAGATTTTCCTTTTTTAATCTAGGTCAATGTTGTAGCTTTAAATTATTTTTTAAACCTTTTTGGCACCTCTAACTAAGCTTGTAAAATACCAACTGGAGACTCAGGTATACTTTTAGTGTTACTTAAACATGTGCAGCTAAAATAACAGCAAGTAGCTACTGAGTGTTAAACTTAAAAATCAGAAAAGTGATAAAAATGTCAGCATCTGAGGCGTCAGTAGTAGTTAAGTTTTCTTCCCAAGATGAATTAGTTAAGCAAAATGAGGGGAATCCACCTAAGTACTGAGATATTGGAAGGCAGGCAGCCCAGAGAAGCCCTCTGCAGATTTATGTGGGGATGAACAAGGCACGTCGCAGAAAGAGATGAAGAGCAGAGGTTTTACTCTTCTGAAAAACTTAGAGAATACTTCCATTTGTAAACTGGCATGAGAAAGCCCGGTGATTATTATTTATTTATCTCTAATACTAAGCACACAGTATGACAATACCATACAGAAACAAGTTCAGCGTTTCTTCATTCTTTTTATTTTAATGTTTATTTTTAGGGTACTTTGGGGGGCAGAGAGAGAGAGGGAGACAGGGGATCTGAAGTGGGTTCTGTGCTGACAGCAGAGAGCCCTATGCGGGGCTCAAGCTGTGAGATCATGCCCTGAGCCACAGTCGGATGCATAACCGACTGAGCCACCCAGGTGCCCCAAGAGCTTCTTCCATTATTTCTATGGCATGGTTTAAAAAATCCTGGCAAACAGGACTTTTAAGAATTATACAGCACTCTAACAAGAAAAACTATCATTTTACAAACATATTAGGAAGGCAAACAATTTAACCAACATGACACAGCAGAGTTTCGAAATCTCAGAGCATTTGGCTTCACTCTGTGGATCATGCTTTAAGCACCTTCGCCCTGAGAAATTATCTACACAGTCTCTAACAGGAACACGTGTGACATCAATCTGGGAAACGACCCGTGAGGTCAGTTCTAAACTAACCTATGCACGTAGAGCAGCGCTTACGTCAAGGAGCCAGGCAGCACTGACGAATTTAACAGGCATTAAACCTCCTAACAAGTCGGTGTTTTAGGAATACTTGCACAATTTAGGTTCACAAAAGGAACTAGAACAGAAAAATGTGAGAAATTAAACATCTCATCTCATGTCAAATTATAGTTGCTGACAGAATGCCACAGAGACTTTCAAAGAACCTAAACTGCATTTTAAGATCAACTTGGACCAGATAACCAGTCTGTCTCTACGTGAAACTAAATTGAATCTTGCTGAAAGGCAAAATATTATCTTTTCCAAATATAATAGAGTAGGTAATAAACCGATACACAAGGGTTCAGTTTAAATACCAATACTATCTGTGACTGTATATCCAAAATTTGGAAGATAAATTCCCATCCTTAATAGAGCTTAGGTTGACTCTTAGTTTACATTCTTTGACAGTAAGTCACTATAAAGTAAGTCAAGCTCTATAAGAAATGCTTTCTCTTTCTGTCACCTCCTCCACCATAACGATAATAAATGCTAACATTCACGGACAGCTTGCTTGCTATGTGCCAGACCCTGTACAGAGACTTACCACAATAAATCTAGGAAGACGCAGCTGTCACTTTTTACAAAGAAACATCACTGCTAGCATGATCCAGGAGGAGGATTTGAAGCCAAATCTAATTTTATTACTATTTTTTTAGTGTTTATTTATTTTTGAGAGAGACAGACAGAGCATGAGTTGGGGAAGGCAGAGAGAGAAGGAGACACAGAATCGGAAGCGGGTTGCAGGCTCTGAGATGTCAGCACAGAGCCAGAAGTGGGGCTCGAGCCCACTAACCGTGAGATCATGACCTGAGTGGAAGTTGGACACTCAACTGACTGAGCCACCCAGGTGTCCCAAAATCTAATTTTAGATCATTATGTTAAAACTCCATTTTTAAAAGCAAACATAATAAAAGCCTACTAGATATGTTTTAATTTAGCTAGTTTATCTTAATCCAAATAATGCAATTTAAGAAAAACAACCCAACAAGTCAGCTCTATAATCATTTTCCTCAATTTCTGTAAAACACTTCTAATGGTTCTAACTCCCCTACTTCACCATGAGCAAAAGGCTTTAAGAGAGCCTCCCATGGAAAAGGAGTAAGAGCAAAGTTCCCTCTTATCACACGTGGCACATTACAGGAAAGGAAAGACCTGATAAATTTAGAGATCTGAGTAATATCCAAAAGAGAGTCACAGAAAATATCTAAATTTTGTTTATATTACAACTTCTGCTTCATACAGCCATTCTCCGAAGCGGTGCAGTGCAGTGTGTGTGTGTAAATCTGAGTCCCCATCTCAATATATTTATAATTAGTAGGTTATCTATATGTACCACTGCCAACGTATATAATTAAGTACTTTTAGATAAAATTAATGCAAATATAGGGTCTAATATGTTCCCTTATCCAGTGGGTTACAGTATACTCGTCACTTTGGAGCCCATGAAATAGAAGATGCAGAATTTTCCCAGCTTTTTATTTCACTGTGGTTGCCTCCAGACACAACTGCAGAGTAGCTCAAGGACCTTTTTCTAACACTAAGGAGAGCCAGTGGAATACCCAATCTGACAGTTCAAAAGAGTTTTCAGAAAAGGTCTGGAAAAGCCTTATTTTCTTTAAATTCACACTTTGATCTATTCGTCTTTATGCTTTTTTATACTTAGGACAGAACTCCCTTCTACTTAAAAATTTCTACTTTTATGCTAAAATAAACACTACACAGAACTGAAGCAGTCTGAGTGAAGAAGACACAGGCAGAGCGTCATAGACAGAAGTATATATATTTAATATACATTGAAATTACCACGCACCAAGGTAAAAATTTTACCTACATTACATCATTCAATTCTCAAAAAACCTAATGGAGACCTGGAAACAATAGGTAACTCCTACAAAATTTCTGCAGCATAGAGCAAGAATTTATCTGACACTAAGCTCTTAACCATTATGCTTAATCTTCAACAAATCCCTATTACGTATGATTTTTCCATGAAAACATTGTAACTAACATGTATTTACTATGTGTCAGTATTAACTTATCTTGAAAATATACTGTTTAGGAATAGTTATTATTCTGATTAATGAGGGAACCAATGCATTAAAAGGTTAGATAACTTGCCCTACATCACAGAAAGCTTAACTCTAGAGCTCAGACTCTCAACCACTACATTAAAGCAATGCTTTTTCTGTAACAATGTCAGCCTTCTAAAAATTGAGCAGATTTACCATGGTCTGGTAATGGGATCACATTACAAAATGAGCTTGTAAACATGAAAAGACTACATGCACACACACACACACACACACACACACACATATGTATTGTAGTTCTAGATTATTTGATGTTTAAACAAAATTATTTCTAAATTGTGTTCAAACTTTCATACTACAGAGGCACATCCTATTTTTTGTCTATAAATTTGACCATCTTCTTCCCAGGAGTTCAAAGTAGCTTTTCAATAAATAACAATTTTATAACGCAAAGTGAAATATCATTACACCCACTTTGTGGGTAAAAAAAAACTCCTAAGTCATGGAAAAATTAAATGTCAGGCAGCAATTCAAAGAGTAAATGGCAGCACTGCGAATAGAACACACAAGTCCTTAGATTAGTGGTATGTCTAAGGTTATACTTCAAACTTTAGTTCAATTCGATAGACATTTAGGGAGCATATACCATATAGGATGCGTGGCAGACTGCTGGGTTCGGGAAAATGGTTTTAAAAATCACTCTTTAGTACTTTATCCTCTAGCAGAAACAGAAAAGGTGTATGAGGAAACAAAGGGCGGAGGGGATGAGGTAAATACTAATAAAAACTATAAGAAACTTACAAAGTAACCAAAAGAGGAAAAGTTACACGCAGGATGAAAAACAGAAGAAAGCTTCAAAAGGAGTTGGTATTTAACCTGAAGCTTGTAACAGTATAAATGTGGAGAAATGCACATTCCAGACAGCAGTGCCAGCTCAGCAAAGGAATGGTTTTCCCCCAAAATAGTTCTGAGATGGCTGCACCACAGCATACGTGCAGCGGGTTGTCTGACACAGACGAACGGACGGAAAGGCAGGCTCGAGGTAGATCGTAGAGGGCCTTTTCAAGCAGGCTAAGTAGTTTGGAGTTTTCTTCTAAACTAAGGAAGACAAGCAAATTACTTAACAAAATGGGAATGTCAAGGAGTTTGCTGTGGCAACATTTTCAGATATTGAACAGAAAAGAGGATAACTAACTGGGTGCATACTTGTTGAATAATAGTGTGCTTAGGGTATGTGAAACCACTGAATACTTATGGAAGATCTTCCTTAAAGAGAAGAACCATATGATCCTGTCAATCGATGCAGAAAAGGCCTTTGACAAAATCCAGCACCCTTTCTTAATAAAAACCCTTGAGAAAGTCGGGATAGAAGGAACACACTTAAACATCATAAAAGCCATTTATTTTTAAAAAAAAATTTTTTTTTAACGTTTATTTATTTTTGAGAGAGAGAGAGACAGAGCATGAACGGGGGGAGGGTCAGAGAGAGAGGGAGACACAGAATCGGAAGCAGGCTCCAGGCTCTGGGCCATCATCAGCCCAGAGCCTGACGCGGGGCTCGAACTCACGGACCATGAGATCGTGACCTGAGCTGAAGTCGGACACTTAACCGACTGAGCCACCCAGGCGCCCCATAAAAGCCATTTATGAAAAGCCCACAGCTAACATTATCCTCAATGGGGAAGAAACTGAGAGCTTTTTCCCTGAGATCAGGAACACGACAGGGATGCCCACTCTCACCGCTGTTGTTTAACATAGTGTTAGAAGTTCTAGCATCAGCAATCAGACAACAAAAGGAAATCAAAGGCATCCAAATTGGCAAAGATGAAGTTAAGCTTTCGCTTTTTGCAGATGACATGATATTATACATGGAAAATCCGACAGACTCCACCAAAAGTCTGCTAGAACTGATACATGAATTTAGCAAAGTTGCAGGATACAAAATCAATGTACAGAAATCAGTTGCATTCTTATACACTAACAATGAAGCAACAGAAAGACAAATAAAGAAACTGATCCCATTCACAATTGCAACAAGAAGCATAAAATACCTAGGGATAAATCTAACCAAAGATGTAAAAGATCTGTATGCTGAAAACTATAGAAAGCTTATGAAGGTAATTGAAGAAGATTTAAAGAAATGGCAAGACATTCCCTGCTCATGGATTGGAAGAATAAATATTGTCAAAATGTCAATACTACCCAAAGCTATCTACACATTCAATGCAATCCCAATCAAAATTGCACCAGCATTCTTCTCGAAACTAGAACAAGCAATCCTAAAATTCATATGGAACCACAAAAGGCCCCGAATAGCCAAAGTAATTTTGAAGAAGAAGACCAAAGCGGGAGGCATCACAATCCCAGACTTTAGCCTCTACTACAAAGCTGTCATCATCAAGACGGCATGGTATTGGCACAAAAACAGACACATAGACCGATGGAATAGAATAGAAACCCCAGAACTAGACCCACAAACGTATGGCCAACTCATCTTTGACAAAGCAGGAAAGAACATCCAATGGAAAAAAGACAGTCTCTTTAACAAATGGTGCTGGGAGAACTGGACAGCAACATGCAGAAGGTTGAAACTAGACCACTTTCTCACACCATTCACAAAAATAAACTCAAAATGGATCAAGGACCTGAATGTGAGACAGGAAACCATCAAAACCTTAGAGGAGAAAGCAGGAAAAGACCTCTCTGACCTCAGCCGGAGCAATCTCTTACTCGACACATCCCCAAAGGCAAGGGAATTAAAGCAAAAATGAATTACTGGGACCTTATGAAGATAAAAGCTTCTGCACAGCAAAGGAAACAACCAACAAAACGAAAAGGCAACCAACGGAATGGGAAAAGATATTTGCAAATGACATATCGGACATCCAAAATCTATAAAGAGCTCACCAAACTCCACACCCGAAAAAACAAATAACCCAGTGATGAAATGGGCAGAAAACATGAACAGACACTTCTCTAAAGAAGACATCCGGATGGCCAACAGGCACATGAAAAGATGCTCAACGTCACTCCTTATCAGAGAAATACAAATCAAAACCACACTCAGATATCACCTCATGCCAGTCAGAGTGGCCAAAATGAACAAATCAGGAGACTATAGATGCTGGAGAGGATGTGGAGAAATGGGAACGCTCTTGCACTGTTGGTGGGAATGCAAACTGGTGCAGCCGCTCTGGAAAACAGTGTGGAGGTTCCTCAGAAAATTAAAAATAGACCTACCCTATGACCCAGCAATAGCACTGCTAGGAATTTACTCAAAGGATACAGGAGTACTGATGCATAGGGGCACTTGTACCCCAATGTTCATAGCAGCACTCTCAACAATAGCCAAATTATGGAAAGAGCCTAAATGTCCATCAACTGATAAATGGATAAAGAGATTGTGGTTTATATACACAATGGAGTACTACATGGCAATGAGAAAGAACGAAATATGGCCCTTTGTAGCAACGTGGATGGAACTGGAGAGTGTGATGCTAAGTGAAAGAAGCCATACAGGGAAAGACAGATACCATATGTTTTCACTCTTATGTGGATCCTGAGAAACTTAACAGAAACCCATGGGGGAGGGGAAGGAAAAAAAAAGAAGAGGTTAGAGTGGGAGAGAGCCAAAGCATAAGAGACTCTTAAAAACTGAGAGAAACTGAGGGTTGATGGAGGGTGAGAGGGAGGGGAGGGTGGGTGATGGGTATTGAGGAGGGCACCTTTTGGGATGAGCACTGGGTGTTGTATGGAAACCAATTTGACAATAAATTTCATATACTGAAAAAATAAAAAATAAAAAAATAAAAATTCAATTTTATTGGAAGATTTGTGGAACTGAAACAATCATAACTTTCTGTGCTCCTTTCAAGATCTTTACATATACATCAGAACCACACTTGCCACACCGATCACGAACCGTATCAGATAATTTGTAAAACTCACAAGGTGGCAGATCGTTAGAGCTGTGCTCTAAAGCAGCACTACACTCCTCCTCTCCACCCAATAACTTTCTTTCGCTGACCATCAAGAGTTCTAAAGTGAAAATGTATGAGAAACACTGTATAAGATTTTAATAATATAAATGGGAAGGATCTAAAATACAGCAAGTACAGGTACAATGGGAAAGGAGGGGATGAGTGGAATAGTGGTTAGGGTAAGTAATGGTAGTCATTCCTTCCTTACCCTTCTGCCCAGACTCAGTGAGGGTTCCACCCTACAAACTTCCCCAGAACACTGCATACTCCTGGTTCAACACTTACCATATTGTACCACAGTTGCCTGTTTTCCTATATGTGCACTCCTCACTGTAACTCATACCATCTCAGGGACTGACTTGGGTTGTAGTTGTAGTCCTAGTACTTTGCACAACCTCTGGCACCTAGTAAGTATTCAGTGAATGTCCCTTGACTAAATAATTATAGAAGCAATCAATGAAATGGCATCATACTTATTCATATTTCCTTTTCACAGAGGGAAGGAACTAGTCTACCCATTTGACTTAAGGATCCGGCCCCTCTGTCAAGGATTTAATCAGGCCTACAATTGAGAGTGTACGCTCAGACAAGTGGAAGTGTGCTGTGGTCAGACTAGGAGACACCTCCACCTGTCCCCCAACTGTCCACACATATCTCAAGCAAATGTTCAGCCACTGGTCCGTCCATCTGGTATCTACAACCAACTTTGTGACCACTGCTGAGTTAGGTAATGTGCATCCACCAATGCTGTGTACAAAGCAGCAGCACATTCATAGAGACTGAACAGTTATCCTGTGTAATGTGGTGGAGGGACACCAAAGGCAACTTCTGCTATGTTAATGAGGCTCGCTCTAAACTTGATGAACTAAGGAGCTAACAATGTTCTACTTGAATGTGAATATAAATTTATATGTTTGTATTTAAAATATCTAGTCTAGAGGTGTTGGTTTTAAAGTAACATCTCCCACTGGGGTAATGGTATACCACCCGTAAACCTAGGATATCAGTATCTCCAGATAAGATCATAATATTCAAAATTCCTCCCTGGGATTATAATAGTATATAAGACAGCTTTATTTTCAATAAAATCCTTAACAAAAAAATAAAAATATACCTTCAAAATATGTCTCAATACGGGTCATAAATGTTTAAAACACAGGAATGTTTTGTTTTGTTTTTTTTTAATTTTTTTTTCCAACGTTTATTTATTTTTGGAACAGAGAGAGACAGAGCATGAATGGGGGAGGGGCAGAGAGAGAGGGAGACACAGAATCGGAAACAGGCTCCAGGCTCTGAGCCATCAGCCCAGAGCCTGACGCGGGGCTCGAACTCCCGGACCGCGAGATCGTGACCTGGCTGAAGTCGGACGCTTAACCGACTGCGCCACCCAGGCGCCCCAACACAGGAATGTTTTAATGAGCTTTCATTAAAATACAAATAAGGTTTGGGAAAAATGGAACTCTTATAACTAAATTTTATTATAGGTTTTGAGAATGAGAAGTCTATAAGAAATAATCTTCCTTCTTCTGTTCCTTCCCTACTTATTTTCTTTCTTGAATCATTAAAAAAAAAAAAAAAAAGGTACTTTGCTGCATGTGACACATAGACAAGAGCCCAGGCCCTGCCTCACAAAGCCTGGAGTGTAAAAAAGAGAGTAAGCAAAGAAATATGCTCTTGGTGATATGATTGATTCTGATGGCTGAGCAAATAACCAGTTACAAGTAAACTAGTAAAAATAAATCAAGACCAAATTTGAGTGTTGCCTTCAGTCCTACTAGCCTTATCAAGAAAGCTGTTTCTATAAGTTTTTTTCCATTTTTTTAAATGTTTATTCATTTTTGAAAGACAGAGAGAGACAGAGCGTAAGTAGGGGTGGGCGGAGAGAGAGGGGGACACAGAATCCAAAGCAGGCTCCAGACTCTGAGCTGTCAGCACAGAGCCTGACGCGGGGCTCGAACTCACGAACCGCGAGATCATGACCTGAGCTGAAGTTGGACACTCAACCAACTGAGCCACCCAAGCGCCCCAAGAAAGTTGTTTCTGTAAGTTTAATAACTGGCTACTTAATGTGAGCTGTTAAAAATATTTCTTCACCAGCATGTAGTACTTAAAATGAGAGGAAAAAAACAAAAATATTTTCTCTGCGTGCCATTATATAAAAGTCAGCATATGGTACTTTAAAAAGTAAAATAGATTCTTTGTATTTTATGGAAAAATACTGAAAATTCTATCAGGAAAAACCCAACAATAGGAAAATGGTTAAATATACATAATAAAAGCCTTACAATTAAATATTATGCAGTCATTAAGCATTATATTATGGAAAAATATTTAGTGGCATGGGAAAATGGTCATAATGCTTTCTTAAGTTGGAATTTTAAGACAGGTTATACAGAGAGCATAACATATACAACATACACATGATTAGTTCGAATGGTAGCCCTCCTCCTCCATGAAGAAGCAGAAGTTTTTCTTGGAATTTAGGAAAAATAGAGATTTTCTGTCTCCTACGTGAAATCTGTGGCTCTCCAATTCTGGTGTTGATTGTTTTCATTCTGAACAGCCAATACTTTATCAACAGGAGAATGACATCTTTCCATTTCATCTACCCACAGTGTCTTCTAGAAATGTGAAAACAAATTTGTTACATACGTTTTCTCCAATATCTGAATTTTCATTATCCAAATGAATTTTACTAGCCATCTTATCATAAAAATAGAGCTGCCATCTTTCTTCTCTTTTATTTTTCTCATTTTTAGGTGCTAGTGTTCTGTAAATGGAAATATTTTCTTAAAATAGAAGTCAGTGAAAATGCTGTTTGCTTTCCTAATATCTAAGCTTAATGTCCAGCAGCACATTCATACTAGCATATTAAAATTTCTTTGTATGCACACAGATACACTGCAATACTCCAACAATCCACTGAGAAATGCAAAGTGTAGAAAATGGCAGAATTTGATTTAGAAAATTCCATTTAAAAATCTAAATTTCCTTTCAGAATCTAAAAGTGCAAGGATGGATAATGGTATGTAGCATTTATTAAGCACCTCTTTTGAGGACTGGCTGTAGAGGGTAGGGAAATAGCCATACAGACATGACTCCATTTCTCCAAAATCTTCTACCCATATTCACAAGTGGGAAAGAGGGGTGTTCCTCAGGAAGATGGGTTCTTAGTGGCAGTGAGTTCAGGGCTACAGTCTTCACTGAATCCCCCTGTTAACCTTTTGTCCTCTGAGAGGAAGACATGTCCCTTTACACCCACCCCAGGTTTAAAAAGAGTAATAATTAGGACTGATATAGCTTCATGTTTCTCAAGTCTTATTAAGCTACTTTGTACTTGGCTCAACCTTATAATATGAACTGTCATAGCAACTCATTCAACTGCCTCCCACATATAAGTTTATAGTCTATTTTTAATTGAAACCTCATCTAAGTCATAGAAAAACTGGCAAAATACAAAAGCTCAGCTGAAAAGACATTTCTCAAGTTATCTTCATGATTTGGTGAGGGCAACAGGAAAGGCAATTCACTATTCAAAGAAATCAATAATTGAGATGCTTAGCCTTTTAAGTCAAAGAACCAACTTCAGAAGCAAGATAAAATTTCAATATTTACGTATGTTCTATAATTTAAAATCTCCTTTTATATCTATTTTATACTATGTTACCACAACATTTTAAAGTATAAAATAAACATACAATACCTAAATTGGTGCTTTTCCCTGTAAAAGAAAAAATGACTTAAAAGGTCTACAGTAAAACCATGTCAAGGCAGCAACTCAGATACTCTACCTTGTACTTGAAAGAATTAACAATATTTCTTGAAAAATGTGAAAAAAATTCCTTAAAGTGACTATAAAATATTTTTATTTTTATTTTTTAATAATCTCCACACCTAACATGGAGCTCAAACTCATGACCTGATATCAAGAGCCATCCATGCACCCCCTATAAAATGTTTTTATTTAACAAAATACACACCCATTTCCAAAAGCTAAAATTGCTGGAGTCATTGAGTAGAGGGGAAAAACTATCAGCTTGATCTAAAAGTTGCCATTTGTTAACCTTATTACTGCTTGTTTTGATCAAAACCAATTTTTAAAAGGAAAAACTATAAACCTACCTAAACTAAAAATTATTATTTTTACCTAATGTACTGTTCTCAGCTATCCGGAAATGTGACAATTTCATAGAAGGCACACATTCATTCTCTCAGTCTTCCATTTTCCCTCCCTCTCTCTCTCCCCTCTTCAATCTTTTACACACACACACACACACACACACACACACACACACACACCCCACAAAGAGTTGCAGAAAGGTTTTTGCTTTGGAGCTTTCTATTCTCACGCTGCCCCTTCAAGAAAAGTGATATAAACACTGAGAAAGGGTCGTATCTTAAATTTCCAGGATGCTTTTTTTTCATCCTGGCACTGGAATAATTCATTTGAATAAATTCGCAAGTGCAGACGTCATCAATAATTAAAATACTGACTACAGGACATTTGCAAAGAGGAAAAAAATGTTACGATAAAAACCTGAAGTGAAATAAGGACAGGATTTCCTACACAAAACCCAGACACATATGTTAGCATTTAGGAATGCCATTAACATAAGGCTATCATACATATTTCACAGATATTCACCAAGTGTCTACTCTCTGCAGACAGCATTCTGTAACAAAAGTTAAGTTGAAGAAAATATGCATTTTTCAAGGACAAAACCTTTTGATTCTTGCAAAATCATGCACAATCTAATTTTTAAGAATGCTCAATGTTTGTTGAAAGCATATGGAAAAATTGAAGTTTTCTAATTCAATGAAACCCGGACAAACAATTCTGAAAGGTAAAAGCCTGTTGTCAGAGCATTTTTATAATCACAATATTTTATAATGCATATATTATAATACTAATTATTTCCCCTAACTACAAAAATACGACTAACAGGCACCAACTGCATCCTTTAGGATCCTCTGATAGTAACTATTCAAGGCAAAGACAAACTTCCTTTGGCAAATTTTAGTCACCAGTACCTGGGAATCTTAGCATGTTGGCTCTTATGAGCTCCTATTTATGCCACAAGCAATCGCTGCTGAGTTCCTATAATGCATGGAGCATGCCTAGATGTGCAAAATTCTGGACTCCTGGACTACCCTAAAATCTTGAGACACGGAGAAGAGATTTCCTTTAAAAAATGATGGTACAACCCTGAAAAACCTAGAAACTCAAATATAAGTGGGGCTGTCACAGAAACTCTGCTTGATTTTAGTTCTGACAGATGTGCATTGGAGTAGAGGCAGTTAACATCACATCCCATGAGAAGAAACACAAATATTAACTTAGAAAGTTCAAGGACTGGTAAACTAGGATAGTGCTGACTACACCAGTAGGGGTCTTTGGAGTGAACACCACTCATTCACACAAGGAAAGTTGTACTTTAAAGTTCCAAAGTTCCAAAGTCCCAAAGGAGAGAAGGAGTATCTCAGTATCATTTCACATAACTTCAACACCTAGAATCATGACTGCATTTTAACACAAAAACTCAATCTACTGAAACACATGAAGGTTATAATATCCTAGAAGCAAGAGACATAACCAAGACATTTTGAAACATTTAAATTTCATTTTCTTTCACACACACACACACACACACACACACACACACACACATCCAGGAAGAACTAAAAAAACTGAATACAACTGAATTCTACAGGCAGAATGAATATCTACTTCTCTGTGTACATTTATGTCTATTTATTTTAACTTTTAAATAATTTAATCATTAACAAAACTAAATTCTGCATGCCAAAATCAAGCAATGTTTAAATTCAAGTGAAAATATAAGCTCTATAAAGAAAAAACAAATTTACATATATTTGAAACTTCATTACAACAAATAAAAAGCTCTACTTAGTTACAAGTGTAAAAAAAAAAAAAAGGAAAGGAAAGGAAAGGAAAGGAAAGGAAAGGAAAGGAAAGGAAAGGAAAAGCTAGTAAACCCTCCTTAGAAATGTCTGAGTCCAACTTTAGGACCAAATATCGAATGAGAACACCAGCACCCATAACCAGTGCTTTGTGTGTTTCCACATTAATATCAAAGGTAAACATTTTGACTTTTACTCTCCAGACTATCTTTATGCATATATCTTTTTCCTAAGAACACTGCATGCTCCTGTTGTATTCTGATCGAAAATGTCAAATATAATTCTGATAGGTACTGTGAAGTTATGGAGATACTTATTTCATGTGTATCAATTTTTGTCTTTAACTGCTTTAATTTCATTTTTTAAAGCTTTCATTTTGCTGAGATTCATAGGATAATAATCTTTTCTATTTTCTACTTACACATACTAATGGTTAATACTTCCTTTCATCCCCAAATGACTCCACAAAATCAGAAAAATTTGTTTTGAAATATTTAGGTAACCAATTCATTCTCGCTTTTTTTTTTTTTCAACGTTTATTTATTTTGGGGACAGAGAGAGACAGAGCATGAATGGGGGAGGGGCAGAGAGAGAGGAAGACACAGAATCGGAAACAGGCTCCAGGCTCTGAGCCATCAGCCCAGAGCCTGACGCGGGGCTCGAACTCCCGGACCGCGAGATCGTGACCTGGCTGAAGTCGGACGCTTAACCGACTGCGCCACCCAGGCGCCCCTCATTCTCGCTTATTTTGATACCATATACAGAAACACTTAAAACATAATTTTGCATATATTTCAGGAAATAGAACATACATCCTCCCTCCCCTCTCCCCTCCCCCCCCCACACCAAAGTTAGGGAAACAACTGGTTTCAAATAAAGGATATGCCTGGTGGGGAGTGGGGTATGGAATGATGGTTTATAAAAACGATCTACAACAAGTATGAAGCCAGAAAGGCACAGAATTATAATTTGGGGGGGACAGGTTTAAAAAAAAACAAAGCAAAAAAATACAGAGTCTCCAATTTTTATTCATATATACTTATATCATATGTATATTATAGATCATATATATATTATTCATATATAGATTTGAGATCACATATATAGAAAAACAAAAGTATTCATAAAACACTAAACAAGTCACATCAATTAAACTACCACAATTACAAATTTAGAATCGTGCTAAAGGCAGTATCCAAAATCATCCTTTTCTGAGCAAAATTTATTTTAGCTTACTGATTTAATAATTGCATTTCTAAAAATTAAGTTAGGTTACCTTTATCTTTCTAAATCAGCAAAACATAAGTATTATAATTGTTGCACTAGGATTTATTTCTAGTTTATTAATTTAGTTAAATTTTACTGAATTGTTTATTATCACAATCTACTACAACAAGTACAATAGATTAGGTAAATGTTACTTTCAAACAACCACACTCATGGCACTATCCAAGTATTTTGTTGACAAGTTAGTCGCTCAACTAATGATTAGTAACAAAATTCTATAACCAACCCTTTGACACCCTCCCCCGCCCCGCACTCACTGAAAACTACACAAAGCTCAAAATGCACCTAGGTATACAATCCACTTCACTATTAGACCTGCTCTGGGTAACAATTAAAATTCGAACTACTTTGCTTAACTTGCTGCTTTGTATGAGTCTGAAAACAACAAGGAACTCTCTTATTTCAGGGGAGAAAGAGTTGTAGGAAAGTTAAGTATGGTAAAAAAAAAAAAAAAAGAAAATTATGTAGTTCTATTTTTTGAAAATATATTTCCTAAAGAAAAGAAAATTTATATTGATAATGAAATCCCAAAAGTAAATTCTGGAGCTAAAAATAAATTATTTATGGAGTATTTACATCTTGATCAGCTAATAAATTAATGAAAGGCTGGCACTGACTAGATTTTTAAAAGATGTTAGTAATCACCAAAAAAACAAAAAGGCAACTTACTGAATGGGAGAAGACATTTGCAAATGACATATCCAGTAACAGATTAATATCAAAAATAGATAAAGAACTCATACAACTCAAAAGCAAAAAAACAAAACAAAACAAAACAATACTGTGATTTAAAAATAGAAGACCTGAATAGACATTTTTCCAAAAAAAAATACACACATGGCCAACAGGCACATGAAACGATACTCAAAATCACTAATTGTCAGGGAAATGCAAATCAAAACCACAATGATTTAATCACCTTGCGTCAGTCAGAATGGTTAGGACCAAAAAAGACAAGAAATAATAAGTGTGGGTGAGGATATGGAGAAAAGGGAACCTTTGTGCACTGTTGGTGGGAATATAAGCTGATACAACCACGGTGGAAAACAGTATGGAAGTTTCTCAAAAAATTATAAGTAAAAATACCATATGATCCGGTAATTCTACTACTGGGTATTTACCCAGAAAAAGCAAAACACCAATGGGAAAAGACATATGGACCCCTATGTTTATTTGCAGCGGCCAACATATGGAAGGAACCTAAGTGTCTATCGACAGATGAATGTATGAAGATGTGTGTGTGTGTGTGTGTGTGTGTGTGTGTGTATACACACAATGGAATATCATTCAACAATAAAAATGAATGAGACCTTGCCATTTGAAGCAACATGAATAGACCTAGAGGGTATTATGCTAAGTGACATAAGTCAAACAGAGAAAGACAAGTACTGTATGATTTCACTTATATATGGAATCTAAAAAACAAACAAACAAACAAAAAACACAGACTCATATACAGAACTGAGGGCTGCCAGAGCAGAAGGGTGTAGAAGGTTGGGCAAAACAGGAAAAGGGGAGTCAGAAAAACAAGCTTCCAGTTTTAAATAAGTAAGTCATGGGGATGAAAAATACAGCCAAGGCAGCATAGGAAATATAGTCAAAACTCTTGTGATAATGTTATATGGTGACAGATGGGGATTACGCTGATCATGGTGAGCGCTGAGTGATATACAGAACTCTCGAGTCACTATACTGAATGCCTGAAAATAATATAGTATGTCAACTGTGCTTCAAAAAAAAAAAAAAAAAAAGAAAAGATGTTAGTGACTGACAGGCTAAATCAGATACATTTTATTAATTTGTTAAAAAAAATATTTAAGTGCCCATTAGGTAACATAAGAGGAAGGAAAACACATGTAAAGACCCTCCTAAGTATTTGGTAAATGTTAGTTCCATTACCCACCTCTCCTCTGACTCTGCTCGTTTTTTATGAGGAATAAAAATGCAAATATAACATAGGTTCACAAGTATCCACAATGGACAGCTGAATATTAAAAGTATTCAAAGAAAACTACAAACCAAGTTCTTTGGGAATCTAACGGTGGAAGAAATTATATTCTTGTGAAGGTGAGGCATCTGAATTGGGTCTTAAAACGTCGATAGTATTCTGACAGATGGAGACTGTCAGGAGGACAATGAAACAGCAGTGTGAGCAAGGGCATGAGAGCAGGAAGACACAGGGGGGTATTCAGAAGCCGCAAAGAATGCAGATGGGCACGAGCAGGGGTCTGCAAAGCTTTTCTGTAATGGGCCAGATAATAAATATTTTAATCTGTGTGGGCCATATCTTGTCTGCTGCAACTCTGTACTCTGTCTTTGTAGTGCACAGCAGCCGTAAATAATAGCAAATGAAGGAGCTTGGCTGTGCAACATGAAAAATTTATTTATGGGCAATGAAATCTGAAGTTCATGTATTTTTCTCATCTCACAAAATATTATTCCCCTTTTGACTTTTCCCCACCATTTAAAATGTAAGAAACATTCTCAGCTCTCATTCCACACAAAAGCAGGCAGCAAACCAGATTTGGCCTGCAGGTTGTAGACTGTCAACCTGTTTGAAATCCCCAATAATCTATACCTAACAATAAAATTTAAATTTTCTCAAGAAAATTGAGTATCTAACGATATTCAAGATTTTATCACTTTTTCTTACTTGGCAACTGAGTTTTTTTTTTTTTTAAGTCAGAAAAAGAACCTTAGGGCTTCTCTTTTAAACCAACCTTAATCTTCTTGCATATCAATAGGCTTATGTTCCCTTGATGTTTAATTTTACTTAATGTTTAGGCACTAAATTGCTTTTCTTAATTTCTCTATGAGATCTCACTGTTTTATTACTTCTTCCTGCTTTCCTTTTATAGCTTAATTGTAGTTACCACTATTTACTTTCTTCTTGATATACATAATATCTTTCTTTTTTTTGTCCCTTGAAGTTTTCTTGACAATAATTGCATTCCGTATCACTATACCTCTGATTTCAAGATACTCTAGTCACTGCCTTCACTTTTGGATCTAAATACTTACAGAATCTCATAAAGAGTCCTCGAAGCTTTATCTATTGCAAGAGAACTTCCTTACCCTAAATTCATCTATTCTCATCTCCCCAAAATATTAAGAACCCCGGTCATGGTAGGAGGTTCATCTAATATGGGCCCCATAATGACAAAGCAAAAAATTTAACCATATTCAAAAGAGATAAGCAAAGAGTTACTTGGGTAAGGATAGCACAAAACAGAACTTCTGAAATCAATCAAATATAATCATATTTCTATTAAAAATAAAAATAACTGCCGAGGACACAAATCCTTTATATATGTGCTTTATAATGCAATACACCAACACTGGAAGAAGAAAATAATTATGAAAATCATTTCAAAAATTATTTTGTCCTAGTAGACCGAGAAAAAAGAATAAAAGACATAACACGACATACATACCTTGAAACAAATCGCAACTGAAAAACAACCACTCACCTTCAAAGCTAAAGAGCTAATGTACTTAGATTTTATTATTTACCTTATAGTTACAAAATTCAATTTTGTGTCCTAGTAATGAATAATACTGCAAAAGGCTAAATATTATCCACAGTTCACAGTAAAGCACAGTACAAAGAGCTAGTAGCTGTGAAAAATATATATATATCAGAAAAGAAAAGTATCTGTTTATAGCAAATGACTCATTATTTTTAGGAAGTAATGTAACATAAAGGTCCTTAGGGAGAATAACATTATAGCAATTTTAATAACAGCTGTTCATGTTGACTGTATGTTCACCATGAAGCTACACACTGTTCTTTACACTTTACAGGTAATAATCCTCACAACAACCTTATGAGATAGCTGCTATTGTTATTCTCATTTTATAGATGAAGAAACCGAAACTTGGTGAGGTTAAGTAGCATTTCAACTCCCAGAGCTACAAAGAGGCAAAACCACGCCAGAAAGTGGGGAAATCTGGCTTCACCCAAAGCCTTAACATTGTAACCACTATGCTATTTGTTACAATACAAAGAGCTATACTTAAGGCAGAGGACTACGGTTTTAACAAACTGGTAGCCAAACCACATTAGTTTTCAACTGTGAGAGTTTACATATAATTTCAAATACAGTAAGGTTTAGCATCTATTCATACTACAAACATTTTATATTATTACTTAGTGACAAGGCTAATATTTACTAGTTAACAGATGGTTGAAAGCTGTCTTACAATGACGCATGAGAATTATTTTGAAAACGTGACAATTCAGTGGGATAAAGATCGTAAGCAGGAACAAGCTGGAGTGGCAGATGAAAGAGCACCGCCATCTTTAGACTCTAGATCCGTGGTTCTCAAAGTGTGCTTCTCTAGCCAACAACATCAGCACTGCGGAGTCCAGCTCCCGGTTAAAAACCTGTGTGTGATTTCTCAGGCCTGATCAAGGCAATTGCAAAGGCTTTACCAGGCAAGCCTTGTGGGGAGAGCTGTATCACACCAGACTTGGTGCATAGCCAATGCACTGCAGTCTAAAAGGAGTCGCAGCCAAGGGCTAGGGCCCCCTGGCTAATCGTGCTCCCTCCCCGCCCCTGCAATTTATATTGCTAGCCCTGGTGCCTTCATTCCTAGATTGTTGGCATTGGTGGGGTTGGGAGTGTGGGGGAAAGACAGAAGCATGAATATAATCCCCCCCCCCCCGCCCACTCAGTACTTTCCACTCCTACTCCTGATGCCTCACCCTCCCCAGACCCCATTGGGATCTTTTTGTTCAGAGCCCCCTCAACAGTGAGAGGACATCTGTGTTTATCCACTTGACCCTCAACCAGTGTGCCCTTCGATGGGGGAAATGGAAATGGAAAACAGTCAGCGTTCCCACCATTTTTATACTCTTGCTTACACCACACCAATAAGTGATTAAAGGCTTAATTCTTTCACTTTGGGCTTAATGCTTTAATTGCTACTCCAACACTTGGCAGCTCAGGGCACTCTCTCAGCAGCTCAGTGGAGCTTCTGAGAAGCATCACTTGGGAACTTAATAAAAAATACAAAATCTCAAGCTCTACCCCAATTGGATTAATAAAGAATTTTGGAGATGTGGCCCAGCAATCTGTGCTTGAACAAGCTCTCCAGGTGATTCTAATCAACACCAAACTTTGAGAGCACTGCTTCAGAGAAACCCTCTCCCCATTTCCCCCTAAAAAAATGATTCCAGGTAATATCTGGGGCACCTCCTAAGAGCACGTAGGAGAGAAATGACCAACCAAATCTACAACTCAGAAATTTCTTTTTTTTTCTTTTTTTTTTATTTATATATGAAATTTATTGTCAAATTGGTTTCCATACAACACCCAGTGCTCATCCCAAAAGGTGCCCTCCTCAATACCCATCACCCACCCTCTCCTCCCTCCCACCCCCCATCAACCCTTAGTTTGTTCTCAGTTCTCAACAGTCTCTTATGCTTTGGCTCTCTCCCACTGTAATCTCCTCAGAAATTTCTAAAAGAAATAATCTCAGGTTTATTTCTGCTCCCTTTATCTGTCATCCTTCTAAAAGGCTTCCTTTAATCCTTAAGATCCTTATTTTTATTCCTTGTAAAAAAAAAAACAAGATAAATTATTTAACTTAAATATAATTTAGTTGTATTTTGACTGATAAAATTTCAAAAAACAAAACTGCTTGTACATAAAAGATGCACGCAAACTGTCTTAAACGCAACAGACAGAAAACACTGGGCAAGACTTAACCTTACTGTCTTAGCTTCGGCTACTATAACAAACCACCATAGGCTGGCTGGCTTAAACAACAAACATTTATTTGTTATAGTTCTAGAAGCTGGAGTCCAAGACTTTAGGTACCAGTACGGTCAGGTTCTGGTGAAAGCTTTCTTCCTGGTTTACAGATGGCCACCTTCTTATTGCATCCCCGCACGGACGAGAGACAGAGGCTAGCTTTCTCCCTCTCCTTGTAAAGGACACGAATCTCATCACGGGGCTGCATCCTCATGACCTAAATTACCTCCCAAAGACCTCACCTACGAATACCATCCTATTGGGGATTAGGGTTTCAACCCACGAATTTGAGGCAGGGAAGGACACAAACAGGCAGTCCATAACACGGTATCAAATTAAACTGTGGCATTCAAACATTTTTTTCCTTAAAACACACACACACACACACACACACACACACACACACACACACACATATATACACACACACACAACAACAACAGGGATGTAAACTATACCACCTTTCAGCTTTTTATCATCATGTGAACATGATCCCAGTGAATTCAATTATATTAATTTTTTGGAAACTCCTTGGTAATAAGCCACTGAGTATAAAACATGGTGTCTTTATTTTTATTTATTTTTTTTTTGAAGAAATGTCTTTTTTTTTTTTTTTCAACGTTTATTTATTTTTGGGACAGAGAGAGACAGAGCATGAACGGGGGAGGGGCAGAGAGAGAGGGAGACACAGAATCAGAAACAGGCTCCAGGCTCTGAGCCATCAGCCCAGAGCCTGACGCGGGGCTCGAACTCACGGACCGCGAGATCGTGACCTGGCTGAAGTCGGACGCTTAACCGACTGTGCCACCCAGGCGCCCCTAAAACATGGTGTCTTTAAAAAGGGTATTTGTGAACTATGTCTAGGAGTTAATGGAGTTCATTATGTTTAACTCACAATAAAAAATTTTAGAAACCGAACATTTATATGAAATGTAATGCAAAAAGTTAGAATAAGGAAAACTCATTAAAAAAGGATGCTGTGGGGGGTGGGGGGGGCAGGGCACCTGAGTGGCCCAGTCAGTTAAGCATCAGACTCTTGATTTCAGCTCAGGTCATGATCTCACGGTTGGGGAGAGTGAGCCCCACATAGGGCTCTATACTGTCAGCACAGTTTGGGATTCTCTCTCTCTCTCTCTCTCTCTCTCTGCCCCTCCCCTGCTCACACTCTGTCTCTCAAAATAAATAAATAAACATTTTTTAAAAATCTCCCAATCAATTTCTGACAGAAAAAGCACCTTTACCCTACAAATACTGCCCAGCAACAAAACTGTCACTAGAAGCCACATTTCATCTCCCCACAAAAAAAAGGGGGAAGGTGGCACCTGGGTGACTCAGTCAGTTAAGCATCCAACTTTGGCTCAGGTCCTGAGCTCATGGCTCAGGAGTTTGAGCCCCACGTCAGGCTCTGTGCAGACAGCTCAGAGCCTGGAGCCAGCTTTGGATTCTGTGTCTCCCTCCCTCTCTGCCCCTCCCCCACTCATGTGCATGTACTCTCTCTCAAAAATAAATAAACATTAAAAAAAGTTTTAAAAAATTGAAAAAAAAAAATAAAGGAGGCTAAGAGCACCTGGGTGGCTCAATCGTTTAAGCTTCTGACTCTTGATTTTGGTTCAGGTCATGATCTCATGGTTGTGAGATCAAACCCACGTGGGGCTCCTCCTATCTGGATGTGGAGCCTGCTTAAGATTCTCTCCCTCACTCCCCTCTGCCCATCCCTTGCTCACTCATGTGCGTGCACACTCACACTCAAAAAAAAAAGAGAGGTTCCTCATAGTATCTTTGACATTTGTCTATGTATCAGTTCTAGTTTATTACAACTGCTGTAGCCATTATATATATATATATATAGAGAGAGAGAGAGAGAGAGAGAGAGAGAGAGAGAGAGAGAGAGAACGCGTGCACACACAAGAAGGGGAGGAACAGAGAGGGGGAGAGAGAATCCCAAGCAGGCTCCACACTGTCAGCACAGAGCCTGACAGGAGTCTGATCTCATGAACCATGAAATCATGACCTGAACCAAAATCAAGTCAGATGCTTAATTGGATGAGCCATCCTGGCATCCCTAAATATTTCACAATAGTTTATTAGTGTTGAGCCAAAAATATAAATAAATAAATAAAGCACACTGCTAGAAGTTACATACAGTATACCACCCATTACACAAAGTTTAAAAATATTCAACTTGATAAATAATTGTTTGAGGATATATAGAATGGAGATATATATATTATAAAGACATACGTAGGAAGAAAAAATGTGAAGTTCTACATAATGGGTAACTTCAGGCAAAGACAGAGGGATAACAGAGAGAAGTACACAGAGGGATTCCATGATATTTGTGACATTTACTTTTTAGACTCTGATATGGAAATGTACTTTTTTTTTCTTTTTAAAATTTTTTTTAACATTTATTTATTTTTGAGACAGGGAGAGACAGAGCATGAACAGGGGAGGGTCAGAGAGAGGGAGACACAGAATATGAAGCAGGCTCCAGGCTCTGAGCTGTCAGCACAGAGCCCAATGCGGGGCTAGAACTCACACACCACGAGATCATGACCTGAGCCGAAGTTGGCCACCTAACCGACTGAGCCACCCAGGCACCCCAGAAATGTACTTTTTTTTAACATTTATTTTTGAGAGACAGAGAAAGAGCACAGGTGGGGGAGGGGCAGAGAAAGAGGGGGACACAGAATCCAAAGCAGGCTTTCAGCCCAGAGCCTGATGCAGGGCTTGAACCCACAAACCGTGAGATCATGACCTGAGCTGCAATTGGACCCTTAACCGAATGAGCCACTCAGGCACCCCGAAATATATATTTTTATGTTTTGAGTTTTTAGAAACATCTCATAAAACACTCGATATAAATGGCATCAAATGGCCTGTATTCCTTAACTTGCTTTTCCCCACATTATGTTTTTGGTGTCCATGTTGGAAGGTATATTTGTGACTGCTGCATAGTATTACATTGTATGTAGTACACTATCTGGGGACATTTTTAGTACTAGAGTTATGAAATTACATAAGCTATTCGTATCTGAACCATGTAATATAGTATTATCATTTTTCTTTTCCCTTTCCATATTCTTTCTCCCAACTCAGAGTTCATAATTGTCTCAGTTTTCTACATCCCCATAACTTTCCTCTAATTTTGTAAATCTCCTCTCAATAGATTCAAATACTCTCAATATTTCATCAACTCCATCTTCTTGGAAAAAAAAAGTCTCCTCAGATCCTTTCAGATTCAGACCTGAACTGGCTGCTCACTGGTCCTCCCACTGGTTATCAGGCTCAAATTCTCCTTTCCCTCATCATGAGGGTTTTCTGTATCTCCTTGTCATGGTAGATCTTCTATTTGTTATAGGTCTGTCTTTCTTCTTGTTTTTTCTCTTATTTTCATGGTGAGCATTTCACAGTAGCTTTCTGAAAAAGGACAGATTAAGACCTAGCACATCTAAAAATGTGTTTAATCTATTCATATTTTGGTAATTTTCTTGGGTATAGAATTCTAGGTTGGAATTAATTATCCCTCACATATTTGAAGGTGTTGTTCCATTGTCTTCTAGTTTCCAGTTCTGCTATTAAGAACAAACCTATTTTTTCCTCTTTGGAAGCTTTTAGGAACATTTGTTTTTAGGACTGTATGAAAACCCAATAATATGTGTTGGCACCTGTCTATTTTTACCCAATATGCTGGATACCTGGTGTGCCCTTTCATTCTGGAAACTCATGTCCTCAATACCAGACAATGTCCCTGAATTATTTCTTTTCTTCCCTGTCCTTTATTTCTGTCTCATAGAGTTATACTATCCAAGTGTTGGGTCACTGGGATTGTCTAATATTTTTTTCCTCTATTTTTACAGAGTTAATAACTTACACAGTAAGGTACATAAAAGTTAAATATATACGTCAAAGAGTGTTTACATGCATATATACATAGAGAACCACTCTTATATCAATATACTATCCTGTATTATACCCACCCCTGACAGGTAGTCACTATCCCCAACCACAGTTTTGATTGTCCTTGAAATCCTATAAATGGGAACATACACTGTATACTTCTGTGACTGGTTTCTTTCACTAAATAACTGTGTCTTCAGAATCACGCATGTTGTTGTGTATGCCCCAAATTTGTTCTTTTTAATGCTGTGATCTAACTTTAAATTATCTAGTCTACTTTCTACCTCTCTATTTGTGTCTATTTGCTGTAAGATTTCCTAAACTTCACTTTATAACCCTTTATTCAATTATGTTTTAAAAGTTTGCTGTTATGAGAAAAAATGAAATATGGCCTTTTGTAGCAACGTGGATGGAACTGGAGAGTGTGATGCTAAGTGAAATAAGCCATACAGAGAAAGACAGATACCATATGGTTTCACTCTTATGTGGATCCTGAGAAACTTGACAGGAACCCATGGGGGAGGGGAAGGAAAAAAAAAAAAAAAAAAAAAGAGGTTAGAGTGGGAGAGAGCCAAAGCATAAGAGACTGTTGAGAACGGAGAGCAAACTGAGGGTTGATGGGGGGTGGGAGGGAGGAGAGGGTGGGTGATGGGTATTGAGGAGGGCACCTTTTGGGATGAGCACTGGGTGTTGTATGGAAACCAATGTGACAATAAATTTCATATATAAATAAAAAAAAAAAAAGTTTGCTGTTTTTTTGGGGGTCCCTGTATGGCTTAGTCAGTTAAGCATCCAACTTTCACTCAGGTCATGATTTCACGGTTCATGGGTTCTAGCCCCACTTCAGGCTCTGTGCTGACAGCTGAGCTTAGAGCCTACTTTGGATTCTGTGTCTCCCTCTCTCTCTGCACCTCCCCTGTTGACACACACACTCTCTCTCTCAAAAATAAGCATTAAAAAATAAATAAATAAATAAATAAATAAATAAATAAATAAATAAATATTGCTGTTTTTTTTTAAAATTCCACTAGCTAATTTTAATTCCCTGTTACCACTTATAGGAACACATATGTATGAATATTTTTTATTTCATCATCTCTTTCCTCTGAAGATGTTAATTTTATTTTTTATGTTCCTTTCTTCTCCCTGCACATTCTTTGTGCTAAGTGGCTTTATCTGTTTGTTTGGTTGGTTGTTTTGTTTTGTTTTATGTCAAACGTTTCCTTCTAATGCCTAATGATATTTGGCTATTTGCTCATGTTTAAGAGTAAGGACTGACTTCCCCAGCTTTGCAGGGCACTGCCAAAAAGACCCACTTATGTCTTGCCCCATCTAGAATACTAAGGTGTGCTGCATGACAGGCGAGTGAGGCAACAGCTAGGCAAACAGCAGCTGAGGCTTTTGAAGGGCATTAAAGGGATGTGAATCCTACTAACCACATGGCACACTCTATCAGTAAGCCTGTCTGTGAGCCCCGGGGAATGCCTCACCTGCAAATCTTCCAACAGGCCTCCCAATGGGGACCCCAATGCTCTGTGTACCTCACCCACACACACCTCCACCTCATGGTCAGCTCTCTACGCACAGCCCAATAGAGCAAGAGCAAACCTTTGCAGACTACTAGTAAGCACGCAAAGAAAATGAGTCCAACACTGTGGGACTGGGAGAAACCACACAACCTTGAGAATTCAGCACCACTCTAGGGGAAGTAAGGTTGTACAAGATCAAGAGAAGTCATACAAGTCATACAAGCTTAAGAAGTCCCCCATAAGAAGAGACAAGAAGTGTGGAAGAGGCATATCCATAGAAAAAACTCTAAGAAAGCCTCAGAATCCCTATCATGGCTGATGGATGATATTTCTCTCTCGAAGCAATCAGTAAAGACTGAAAGAAGTAACTCCATCTACAAATGTGAAGACAGCAATGCCACACTTCAAGGAATATGAAAAAACAACAAAAAAACACAACGAGGTACAACACCACAAAAAGAATAAAATAATTTTCCACCAACCAACCCCAGAGAAATGGGTGATCTGCAATTTTCCCAATAAATGGGTAAATTTTCCTTTAAAAAATTTTTTAAGGAAGCTCCATGAGCTACAAGAAAACACAGAAAAATAATTCAACAAAATCAGGAAAACTACATGAACAATAATGACAAAAAAGCTGTAACAGATAACCCAAATTCTGGAGCTGAAGAGTATAATGAAGGAAATGAAAAACGCAGCAAAGAGCAGCAGCAGCAGACTGGAGCAAGCAGAAGAAAGAAATCTGTGAAATAGAACACAGGTCATTTTAAACTATCTAGTCACAGGAGAACAAATAAAAAAAGAATGAAAACAAATGAAGAAAGCCTACATGAACTACAGGATTCCATTAAAAGAAACAATCTATGTATTACTGGAAACCCAGCAGGAGAAGGGAGGGAAAAATTGACAGAGAGCTTATGTAAAGAAATAATGGCTGAGAACTCCCCAAATGTAGGGAGAGATATTGACATCCAAGTTTCTGAAGCTTATAACTCCCTGAAAAATTTCAACTCTAAATGATCTTCTCCAAAATACATTGTCATACACTGTCTAAAATCAGAAGATAAACAATTCCTCACATACAAGTGAACCTATAAGGGTATAAAAAGATTTCTCTGCAGATACTTTGCAGGCCAGGGGAGACTGAATATTCAAAGTGCTGACAGAAAAAAAAAAATTACAACTAAGGATACTTTACTGGTAAACTTGTTCTTCAGAAATGAAGGCAAGATAAAGCCTTTCCCAAATAAACAAATACTGAAGGAGTTCATCATCACCAGACCTGCTTTACAAGAAATGCTGAAAGAAGTTTTTCAATCTGAAATGAAAGATCACTAATTAGTAATATAAAAATACATGAAAATATAAAATACTTTTTAAAGTAAATGTAAAGGTAAGTATACAGTCAAATTCAGAATACTCTAGTACTATAATATGTGGTGTGTTAACAACTCTAGTAAAAAGGTTAATATACAAAAGTAATAAAAATAAGTATAATAATTTGTTAATGGATACACAGTATAAAAAGATGTAAATTGTGAGATCGGAAAACAGAAAATGTTGGGGGGGGGGCAGTTAAGGGTTAGGAGCTTTTGCATGGGACTAGAGTTAGTTGTAATCAGCTTAAAAAGGACTGTTACATGGTGTTTTACATAAGCCCCATGGTAACCCACAAAGCAAAAAATCTACAGTAGATACACAAGAGACATAGAGAAGGGAATCAAAGCATACCACTAAAGAAAATCATCAAGTCACTAAGGAAGACAACAAGGGAGGAAGAAAAGAACAAATGAACTACAAAATGGCCAGAAAACAATTAATTACAATGGTAATAGTAAATCCTTAAATGGATTAAATTCTCCAATCGGAAGTCATGGAGTGGCTCAATTATTAAGAAAAAAATAAGGGGCGCCTGGGTGACTCAGTTGGTTCAGTGTCCAACTTCAGCTCAGGTCATGGTCTCGTGGTCCATGAGTTTGAGCCCCGTGTCAGGCTCTGTGCTGACAGCTCAGAGCCTGGAGACTGCTTCAGATTCTGTGTCTCCTCTCTCTGCATCTCCCCTGCTCACACTCTGTCTCTCAAAAATAAGCATAAAAAAAATTTTTTTTAAAAGAAGAAAAAATAAGACTCAGCTATATTCTGCCTACAAAAGGCTCACTTCAACTTTAAGGATACACATAGGCTCAAAGTGAAGAGATGGAAAAAGATATTCCATGCAAATAAAAACCCAAAGAGATGAGAGGTAGCTGTATATATTAGGGAGAAAAAAAAAAGATTTTAAAATAAAAAACTATGAAAAGAGACAAAGAATTATATAATGATAGAAGGGCTAATTCATCAAGAGGATACAATTCCAAATACATATGCCCAACATGAGAAGATCTAAATATATTAAGCAAACACTAACCAATCTGAAAGAATAAACAGACAGGAATACATAGTAGAGAACTTCAATACCCCAGCTGCAACAATAGATCAGTCAAGACAAAATCAGTAAGGAAACATTGGACTTGAACTATATGTTAGACCAAATGGACCTAACAGACATTTATAGAACCTCAATGGCAGCAATCCATCCTTTGCAAATGCATGTGAAGCATTCCCCAGGATGGATCACATGTTAGGTCACAAAACAAGTCTTAACAAATTTAACACGACTGAAATCATACCAAATTATCTTTCCCAATGACGACAATATGAAAGTAGAAATCAGTAATAGAAAGAAATATGTGGAAATTAACACACTCTTGAATAATCAATGGGTCAAAGAAAAATCAAAGGGGAAATCAAAAAATATATTGAAACAAATGAAAATGGAGCACAATATACAAAAACTTAGGAGAGGCAACAAAAGATCTAAGAGGGAAATCTATCATAATAAATGCCTATATTTAATGTAGAAAAAGATCTCGGGTGCCTGAGTGGCTCAGTCGGTTGAGAGTCTGACACTTGTTTTTGCCACAGGTTATGATCCCCAGTTTGTGGGATCGAGCCCCATATCTGGCTCTGTGCTGACAGCGCAGGCCTGCTTGGGATTCGGTCTCCCCCTCTCTCTCTGCCCCTCCCCTGGTCATGCTCTCTCTCTCTCAAAATAAATAAAAAAAAAAAAGGAAAGAAATTTTCAAAAAAGAAAAACAAAAAAGATCTCAAGCAACCTAACTTTACTCGTTAAGGAGCTACAAAAAGAAGAACAAAATAAACCGAAGTTAGCAGAAACTGAAGACCAGAGTAGAAATAAATGAAACAGAGACTAGAGAAACAATAGAAAAAATTAAGAAAACTAAAAGTTGGTTCTTTGAAAAGATAAAATTGACAAAATTTTAGCTAGACTTAGAAAACAAGAGTTCTCAAACAAAATCATAAATGAAGGAGGAAACACTATAACTGATACCACAGAAATACAAAGGATCATAAGAGACTACTAGAATAATTAAATGCCAACAAAACAGATAACCTAGAAGACATGAATAAATTCCTAGTTACTACAACCTACCAAGGTTGAATCACGAAGAAAGCGTATCTGAAGAGACCAGTAAGGAGTAAGGAGACTGACTCATGAAGTCTAGGAAAACATTTAAAGAATTAATACCAATCTTCCTCAAATACTTCCAAAAAAATTGAAGAGAAGATACTCCGAAACTCATATTAAAGGGTCCAGAATTATCCTGATATCAAGCCAGACAAAGACACTACAAGAAAAGAAAACTACAGGCCAATATATTAGATGAATACAGATGTAAAAATTGTCAACAAGATACTCGAAAACAGATTCAACAACATACTAAAAGGATCATACACCATGACCGTGAGAAATTTATTCCTAAGATGCAATGATTATCGTTCAACGTTTGCAAATCAATCAATGTGATAAACAATGGAATGAAAGATAAAAATTATATGATCTCTCAATAGACGCAGTAAAAACATTTGACAAAATTCAACATCTTTTCATGATTAAAAGCTAACAAGTTGTATACAGAAGGAACTAACCTCAACATACTAAAAGCTATAAATGACAAGCCCACAACTAAAATCATATCAATAATGAAAGGCTGAAATCTTTTCCTCTAAGATCAGAAACAAGACAAGGGTGTCCAGTCTCACAACTCCCAGTCAATACAGTACTGCAAGTCCTCATCAGAGCAATTAAGCAAGAAAAAGACATAAAAAGCCTCCAACTTAGAAAGAAATAAGTAAAAGTGGCCATCTTCTCAGATAACCTGATCTTATACAGAGAAAATCTTAAAGAATTCAACAAAACCTGTTAGAATAAATAAATTCAGAAAAGTCGCAGGATGACAAAAATCAACACACGAAATCAGTTGCATTAATTGTACTGTAACAATAAACTATCTAAAAAAGAAATAAAACGATCCCATTTACAACTGCATTAAGAACAATATGTAGGGGCGCCTGGGTGGCGCAGTCGGTTAAGCGTCCGACTTCAGCCAGGTCACGATCTCGCGGTCCGTGAGTTCGAGCCCCGCGTCAGGCTCTGGGCTGATGGCTCAGAGCCTGGAGCCTGCTTCCGATTCTGTGACTCCCTCTCTCTCTGCCCCTCCCCCCTTCATGCTCTGTCTCTCTCTGTCCCAAAAATAAATAAACGTTGAAAAAAAAATTAAAAAAAAAAAAAAACAATATGTAGAAATAAATTTAACCAAGGAGGTGAAAGTGCACTGAAAACTACAAGAGACTGATGAAAAAAACTGAAGACACAAATTAATGGAAAAATATCTCATGTTCATGGATTGGAAGAAATACTGTTGTTAAAATGTCCACACAACCCAAAGCCATCTATTGCAGAGATTCAATGCAAAGCCTATCAAAATTCCAGAAGCATTTTCCATAGAAATAGAAAAAACTATCCTAAAATTTGTATGGAACCCAATGTATAACTTGGTGACCATAGTTAACAATACTGTATTATATACCTGAAAGTTGCTAAGAGAGTAAATCTTAAACGTTCTCACACACCTCCCCACCACACACACAAACATACACACAAGTAACAAGATGGAGGTGTTAACTAACCTTACTGGTAATCATATCACAATATAGATGTGTATCAAATCATCACATTATACACCTTAAACTTACACAATGTTATATACATGCCAATTATAATATCAATAAAGCTGAAAAAAAAAAGAGTAGGGAACTCTAAACTGAGTGGCAGGTCAGAAGAATACAGTGGTGCTCACTAAAGGATGATCCAACTAAGCCATTTCCTTGGGGAACCCCAAGGAATCTTTCTTTCTTGGACTTCTTACATTCCCAAAAGAAAATTCTTCCAATCTCTCACCTCAACAAAAAGGCTGATTACTAACATCCTGTGGGCTGATGGAGAAGACTGCAAGTCTCAACATTCAATATGCAAATATTTTTTACTGTACCTGATTTCAACAGAGTATCCATCTCCCTTCTGCCTTTTACTGTTTTGTGGTGTCCTCAACTCTGATATCCTCATTTTACCCTCTATAGAAAATACACCTTTCAGTCTTCTGCCACATAGGATAGGCACTATAGGCCAGCTATATGGTGCACAGAATGGGAACTTGGAAAACAAGTGTTTCTTAAACAGAGTTTAAATTAGTCCTGTTTTGAACCCCATTTTAACTACAACTTCCAGAGGGACCCAGTGTTTCCAATTCCTGAGAATTATGAGATCCTGGTATGTAAATCAGAGTTTCCTCAGCAGTTTCCCCACTGCCAACTTATAAGTGAGTTTTCTCAGGTCTGCTAAGTTAGTCTAACTCCTGCATCTGCTTTCCATCTTCCAAATTTTACAACTTATCTCCTCTCCCATTTTCTTTGCCCTGGTGAATTTATTTAGTTTAAAATCTCTTTATTTTCCGTTTAGAGAAGTTTTGGGAAGGACATGAGCTACCAAACGTGTGTTTAATCTGCGATGTCTAAGAGTCCTTTTTAACTTTTTGCTGTTTTTCAAAAGTGAACAGAAAATTCAGAGCAAAAAATTAAATTTAGACAGTAGCTGTCCCTTTCCAAATCTAGCTTTCTGTAAGCTTCTTCAATCTTTCGGAGTACAAGCCATAAAAAAGTGAAAATTTTAAATCAACTGGTAATTTCATCTAAATAAAATCGGTAAGTTCATGACAGATATTTATTTTACCAGTATTTAAAATGTACATGCTGGCAGCCGTTGGCCTTCTCTACGTCGGCACTGTTGCTAGCTCACCGAGCTCCAGCCCAAAGGAAGGATTCCCTACACTCTCCTGGTGCAGAGCTGGCTGCCTGCAAGCTGACTGGTGGGAAAGCACCAAGGAGGCAACTGGCTGGCTACTCACGCGAGCAGAACGCTACTCACGCGAGTCCGCCCCCTACTGGAGAGGCAAAGAAACCTTACTGTTACAGGCCTGGTACAGAGGCACTCGGTGAAATTACACATTATCAGACGTTCCACTGAACGTCTGATTCACAAACTTCCTTTCCCAATGTCTGGTACAAGACACTGCACAGGACTTCAAAATAGTTCTGTATAATGAGGCGCCTGGGAGGCTCAGTCAGTTGAGCTTCTGACTCTTGATTTCGCCTCAGGTCATGATCCCAGGGTCGTGGGATGCAGCCCCAGGTCAGACTCCTCGCTGAGCTTGGAGCCTGCGTAAGGTTCTCACTCCTTCTTCCTCTGCCCCTCTTCCCTGCTTGCGTGCGTGCGTGTTCTCTGTCTCTCTCCTCTCTCTCAAATAAAAACAAAAACAAAATAGACCTGTACTTCCAGAGCACAGCTATCTGTGCCTTTGCATGAGGCAAACAAAATCTACCCGGTTGGGTTTTTTGTTTTGTTTTTTTTTTTAAGTTTCCTTTCCTTTCCTTTCCTTTTTTCTTTTCTTTCTTATGTTTACTTATTTTTGAGAAAGAGAAGATGAGCAGGGAAGGTGCAGTGAGAGGGAGGGGGGACAGAAGATCCGAAGCAGGCTCTGCCCTGACAGCAGGGAGCCCCATGTAGGGCTCAATCTCATAAACCCTGACGTCATGGCCTGAGCTGAAGTCGGATGCTCAACTGACAGAGCCACCCAGGTGCTCCTAGGTGGCCTTTTTAAAGATACTAACCAGACCTACAATGCAGGCCAACCTGTAACAATCATGCCAGAAGACATCCAGCCAGCATGTCATACATGTGAAGAACATTTTATTAAAAACAAAAACATTTTTTTCTCCTTCCTGTTATTGGTAGTTCTGAAATTAGATATTTTTTCCTATGGGGACAAAGGTGTCTAAGTATGTGACTGCAAGTGGAAAAAGAGGGACCCCAAATCAGGTATTGGTAGTTTTTCCATTTTCATTTGTGTGTAAATATTTAATATAAGTGCAGGAACAGAAAGCATTAATGCATGTCAGAATGTCAGAAGGCTTCAGTGAGTAATTTTCAGCAGTTCAACTTTATAACAATTATAAATAAACGTGAATTCCAGCATTAGGATTTTTTTTAAAGCAAGTAAATTTCTTACAGCCAAATAAAATAAAGTGGACAGATGTTTTGGCATAATTTAGAATCTAACTAAATCTGCTAAATTCCAACACATCCAATCGAAATATTTTTCTTTTATGACCATGACTGAATCGAATGAGTTTTCAGTGTATAATACAAATGCTTTATTTTCTGTGGAATATGAATTTTATTTGCCACTGTCATTAGTTCCCTGTTATATGTCAGATTACCTGGATCACCCAGGTTCTAAGTGTTTCAACAGGCTGTTTTAGTTATCAACTCGTTATGTTCTTGACAATAAAACACTTTTTAAATCAGATGCCTAAAGAGTGTTAAGGACCTCTAGATGATTCACATGCTAATTTAATTTTGAATACAAAATTCTTTCAAGATGCTAACTGATAATATAAAATATTTATCAAAGTTTTGAACAATCCATCTTTAAAAAAACAATGTAACAAATCAAATGTGAAAGTTATTTTGTGTTTTTTTTTCCTATGGCAGTCAAGAAATGATTAGTGAAAAGTAAAAACTATTCATGGTTGAAGTCATAAATTTCATGGTGTTAAATAATTAGTTCCTATCATAGACCTATTTTACCCCTATTAATTAAAATTCACTCTGTATCAAGTTGCTATGGCAGCACAATTTCACTGAACAATAAATTCCTCAAGTTTTGCCACAAAGAATGCTGCCAACCTGAAGTCTTTTTTTTTTGAGAATAGGGAGAAAAATGTATAATTCTCTAGTTCATAAATGTATAATCAATACTTGGAATTGCCTTCCAATCTATAGTGAGAGTTTTGCTCTCAGAGTCCTGAGGGGATCCTGGGAACTGAGGTATTTTATTTGGCTTTCATTTCCTTACCCCTTTAATAAATGAAAACATTCCTGATAAGAACCATTTCAGCAGGGCTCACCTCAGGCAAATTGGCTCCGACTATAAATAGTAAAATCTGCCATCTGCCTTTCTATTCTTGTGCTGAATGCAGTGCTGGCATTGTGTTCACACTTCACTGGTGCCAGGCCTGATGCTGTATAGCCAGTAGCAACAGAAAATAATAGTGCAAGACAGAGATAATGAGGTGAAGAACAGAAACGGTACTACTATAATTAACTGCTGTTTTGATATTCACCACAATAAAGCACACACAATGGTGCTGAGAGAACCTAACAGCCACATTTCATCTTAGCCTCATAAACAGGTTTGAAATCAAACTGTTAGAGCCCAGTGATTTTACATTACTGAAGATTAATTAAAACATAAAGAACCTAAGCACCATTGGCAATATATGTTTGTCATGTTAGCAAGAGGCTCCACAGTTGTACCATGTGTTTTTTATTCTAATGATATTTAATGAGGCATTTCTTTCTATAATCAGAGGTCCTCCTGTTCTGTTTTAGAGAGATAAGCTCTTTAATGATGAAAAAGCCCTTTTGCTGTACCTGACCCTTTCCAATTCTTGCAGTTCTGAAACCTCAGACAAATTTTCATTCCTTCCACAGCTCCCATAATTTCTATCAGGATATTCTGAATCCTCAGGTATTGTAAGATAAACATTTTTTCTCATCCTTGCTATGACACAAATGTGACCTATTTTAACGAATGCCTGTCAAGCGAGGCTGTCGTTTTTACGCTGGAATTGAAACATATACAGGACAACTGCCATGGTGTATATTCCTTGTATTAGTATCCTTGTTATTCCTGTATCAGTAATGACTGAAGGCATTAGTTCATTTACATAAGCAACAGCTAACTTCAGGGGGCACCACGCACTCTTGGAGTAAATGCCATTCATACAGAACATGGTATCAGTGGGGTCCCCTAGAGCTGTACGACATGGCATTACTAGATGTACATTCAGTGCCGAGCGTGAGCTGAGAGCAGAGTATACAGCTAGGACAATGCTGTGCCTCTCAACCTGGCCACCCATCAGAAACACCTGGAGACTTATTTAAAAATACTCTTGCCTGGGCCTCGTCCCAGACCAGTTAAATAAGAATCTCAGGTGACAGGGTCTTGGCATTGTTTCCTGGTGTTTGTTTGGGGTTCTTTTTTTCAGATGTTTTGTTTCTTTGTTTTTAACTTCCCCTAGGGGTTGTCATGTACAATTAGAAATGAAAACCACTGGCCTAATGATTTCAATATCTGATCCGAAGACTTTCAAGACAAAAACAAACGAATGAACCCCCCTGACACCCTGAAAATGTTTACCTGGAGAGGCAGTCCAAGATAGCAGCATAGGAAGATTTTAAACTTCCCTCATCCCACTGACACAACCAATGTAGAGCTACATATGGAACAATTCCTTCCGACAAAGACCGAGAAACTAGCTGAATAGCTCCTTCACAGCAAATGATAAAAGGGCCACATGAAGATGAGTAAGAGAGGCAGAGAGAGATGCAGGCTCATCACAAAACCCATCCCTGGTGTGATGAACCGCAACTGGTAGAGGTCTCACGAATCCAGAGCTTCTCCCTGAGGATTGAGAGGCTCCTGCCCCAAATCAGGCCCCCCAGCCCTTGGGAAGTGCACTGGAAAGATGAGACCCAAACAGCTGGCTTTGAAAACCAATGGCGCTCATGTCCAGGACATGCAAAGGGATTCGGGGAAATGAGATGCCACCCTCAAAGGGCTCACACGGACTCATTTGCAAAAGCCCAGGACAAAAGCATCAGTTTGAAAAGCAACTAGATTTCATGTGAAGGAGATGCATTTGCTAATCTTAAAGGTTCTGCCAGAGGAGCAGGGGCCTGCTGGAACTCTCTCCAGAGATGGAGGCACCACTCTTGTGCTTCCCTTCTACCTCGCTAGTGCTCGTGGACACAAGCAGTCTCTGCACTCTCCTGCTATCCTGCAAAAGCCACCAGGCACACCCCACCCCTGTGCCCTCCACTGTCTTAAAGCTGGCAGCTGTGCCCTGGCTCATGCTCTCCTGGTGCCTCAGTAAAGCCGGCAGGCTTGCGCCAACCCTGCACGCTCCCGCTGTCTCGCTAAAGTTGGCACATGCGGCCCACACAGGGGATGTTCCTTGATCACCTGGCTCTGGTGGCCAGGGGGCTTCCTTGGCTCTGTAATGGGACTGTAACAATCAGAAAGACAGTTCTTGGCAGGCTACCACAGCCAGGATACCACACAGGCTGAAGACTGAAACATATCCCCAGTCTTCGAAAAAGGCCTGCCTATTTGTCTTAAGAGCATGGGCCTGAGGGGCAGGCTGCAGGCACACATCTAGAGACTCTGGAGGTGCTCTCAAGGAACAGACGGTGGGAGTGCCATCTCTGCACTCTCAAATGATTCAGCTCACGGATACCTTCCAGAAAGGAGTTTATACATTTGTATGAAGCCCAGTTTTTGCAACTGTCATCATGAGACACCTCCAGATTGCCTGGTTTGGAAGCCAGGAAGATTTACATTTGTGGTCCCACTGTCCTGTATATATTTTCATACTTTAAAAGCTGCTGCCTGAGGGTCTGGTCTTCAGTCAGCCCGAATCTCAACACTGACTAAGATCTGTCCCTTTAAAACACTGACAGGTCTTGGAACATGCTCAACAACAGAGACCTGCCAATAATAAATCGGGCTGCTTAAACAGTCATAAAGGTTTGAGAGATAAGAGGTAAGGCAAGGTTGAATGATAAGGCCTATCTCCCATCCAAGTCCTATCTTTCATCACTGGGAGAGGAGCTGTTTCAACTAATACCTTGAAAGAAATAAGAGTCAAGCAAAATGAGAAACAAAGGACTATATTCCAAATGAAAGAATAAAATAAAACCTTAGAAGAAAGACCTTAATAATAGAAAGGTAAGTAATCTACCTGATAAAGAATTCAAAGTAATGGTCATAAAGATGCTCACTGAACTCTCAGGAGAAGAATGGATGAACACAGTGAGAATCTCAACAAACACACAGGAAATATAAGAAAGTACCAAACAGAAGCCACAGAGCTGTAGACTACAACAATTTAACCGAAAAATACACTAGTGGGGTTCAACAGCAGACTAGATAAAACAGAAGAAAGGATCAGTGATTTACCAGACAGGGCAATGAAACTCACCCAAACAGAGAGGCAAAAACAAAAGAAATTTTTAAAAAGTGAAGATAGCTTAAGGGACCTAAGGGAAAACATCAAGTGGAATAACATTCATATTATAGGGATTCCAGAAGGAGAAGAAAGAGACAAAGGGCAAAAAACTTATTAGAAGAAATAATGGCTGAAAACTTCCCTAACCTGGAGTATCCAAATCCAGAATGCCACAGAATCCAAAAGAGATGAACTCAAATAGATCCACACCAAAACAAATTATAATTAAAATGTCAAAAGTTAGAAGTAAAGAAAGAATCTTAAAAGGAGCAAAATAAAAACAACTTGTTATGTACAAGGGAACCCCCATGTGACTATCAGCAACTTTATCGGTCTCAACAAAATGCCTCAACAAAAATTCCTGATTACTCGCATCCTTTGGGCTGATGGAGAAGACTGCAAGTCTCAAAATTCAACATGCAACATTCCACGTACTGATTATCAATTCTGGACTTCAAGTTATATTACAAAGCTGTAGTAATCAAAACAGTATGGCACTGTCACAAAAATAACACACAGATCAAGAGAACACAATAGAAAACCCAGAAATGAACGCACCATTATATGGTCAATTAATCTTCAATAAAGCAGGAAAAAATATCCAAGCAACCTGTGCACTGTTGGTGGGAATGCAAACTGGTGCAGCCACTGAAGACAGTATGGAGGTTCCTCAAAAAAATTAAAAATAGAACTACTCTATGCTAGTAATAGCACTATAATGGGCATTTACTCAAAAAATAAAAAAACACTAATTCAAAGGTAAAAATGCACCCCTATGTTTATAGCAGCATTATTTACAATAACCAAGATAGGAAAGCAGCTTAAGTATCCATCAACTGATGAATGGCTAAAAAAAGATGTGGCGTATATGTATAATGGAATATCATTCAGTCATAAAAAGGAATGAAGTCTTGGGGCACCTAGGTGGTTCAGTCGGTTGAGTGTCTGACTGTGGCTCAGATCACGATCTCATGGTTCGTGAGTTTGAGCCCTGCGTCGGGCTCTGTGCCGACAGCTCAGAGCCTGGATCCTGCTTCAGATTCTGTGTCTCCCTCTCTCTCTCTCTCTCTGCCCCTCCCCTGCTTGCACTGTCTTTCTCACTCTCTCAAAAATAAATTAACATTAAAAAAAAATTAAAAAAAAAAAAAAAGAATGAAGTCTTGCCATTTGCAATGACATGGATGGACCCAGAGAGTGTAATGCTAAGCGAAATAAGTCAGTCAGAGGAAGACAAATACATGATTTCAGTCACATATGGAATTTAAGAAACAAATGAGCAAAGGGGAAAAAGATAGAGACAAACCAAGAAACAGCCTCTTAATTATAGAGAAAAAAACTGATGGTTACAGATGGGAGGTGGGTTGGGGCATGGATGAAATAGGTAATGGAGATTAAGGAGGACACTTGTGGTGATAAGCACTAGATGATTTATGGAATTCTTGAATCACTCTATTGTATACCTGAAACTAATGTAACACTGTATGTTAACTAACTGGATTTAAAATAAATATCTAAAAAATATGAAAGTACAAATCTTAGTGGTAAAGGTAAATATATAGTAAAGGTAGATGATGATTAATCACTTAAAAAGCCAATATGAAGGTTAAAAAACAAAGGTATAAAAAAAACTGCAGCTACAATCATTATTTAAGGGGTATATAAAACAACACTATGTAAAATGTGACACCAAAAACATAAACTTAGGCAACCTACAGAATGGGAGAAAATATTTCCAAATCATATATCTAATAAAAGGGTTAATATCCCAAATACATAAAGAACTCATACAACTCGACAGCAAATAATAATAAATTAAACCTAAATAACTTAACTAAAAATGGGTAGAGAATCTGAATAGACATTTTTCCAAAGAATACATACAAATGGCCAACAACACATGAAAAAAAGGTCAACATCACTAATCATTAGGGAAATGCAAATCAAAACCATGGTGAGATATCACCTTATATGTGCCATGTGATTATGATAAATAAAACAAACAAGAAATAACAAATTTTGGTATGATGTAGAGAAAAGGGAATATTTATGTACTATTCATGGGAATGGGAATTGATGCAGTGACTATGCAAAATATTGTGGAGATTCCTCAAAAAATTAAAGACAGAACTATAATATGAACCAGCAATTCCACTTCTGGTATTTACCCAAAGAAAATAAAAGCACTAATTTAAAAAATATACTTCTTTGTTCATCTGCAGCATTATTTACAATAATCAAGATCTGATTTTACAAAGATTTAGCCGGTGCCCAAGAAATGTCTCCAACTGATCTCAATGACAAAAGTCATATTAGAATCCAAACTCAAGATGGAATATGAGCTGCTTTTTAAATAAAAATAACTTCCCGAGTATTCCTATCACACTATTATGAGTAATAAGATTAATTCTGTTTATAGTAAAATTTACCTGAGTAATATTTACCAGCCAATATGTATTAAATCTTCATTATGCACAGAGCACCTCAATAAAAAATATTTAATTATCGCGAGTTACTGCAGTGTTAAAAAATATCATCACTGTTCTTAAGGAACTTGCAATCAATATATAAGTATGGCTGCCACAATACTCAAAACACAGAAAATAAAAATAGATGTGTTTATTAAATACCATGTTATAAACTGGCAAATTTGCAAATGAAACAAAGCAGTCTTCCAGCTACAGTGTAACATTTAAGATCTCTCAGAACTATCAATCATATTACCTCAACTACAGATGAGCAGGAAAAAGAACTTCTCTGACAACTTGGGGCAAGCTCTATGGGAGAGCTTTCTGCTGAATAAGTCACACTCACACACACACACACATTTCAAAGCTGGAAGAGCTTAAGTACCTCCTTACTGATTTCAACAGTTTGTCTAATCTTATTAAAGGAGTAGATAATTTTACATTGCAAAGGTAGTGGATATTTCAGAGGTAGCTAACTTGGTCTTAGTATTTTCCATTCTCCTAAATTATCTGTAATTATGGGACCTAGTTCATAGGATTATTTTGAGATATAAATAAAATAATCTTTGACTGTTGGGTGACAACACTCAACTAACTAGCAAGTACTCATTTTTTTTGTTATTTTTTTTAACTTGTTTTATTTTTTATTTTTCAAAATTTACATCAAATTAGTTAGCATATAGTACAACAATGACTTCAGGAGTAGATTCCTTAGTGTCCCTTACCCATTTAGCCCATCCCACCTCCCACAACCCCTCCAGTAACCCTCAGTTTGTTCTCCATATTTATGAGTCTCTTCTGTTTTGTCCCCCTCCCTGTTTTCATATTATTTTTGTTTCCCTTCCTTTATGTTCATCTGTTTTGTCTCTGGAAGTCCACATATGAGTGAAGTCATATGATTTTTGTCTTTCTCTGACTAATTTCACTTAGCATAATACCCTCCAGTTCCATCCACATAGTTGCAAATGGCAAGATTTCATTCTTTTTGATTGCTGAGTAATACTCCATTGTATATACATACCACATCTTCTTTATCCATTCATCCATCGATGGACATTTGGGCTCTTTCCATACTTTGGTTATTGTTGATAGTGCTGCTATAAACATGGGGGTGCATGTGTCCCTTCAAAACAGCACACCTGTACCCCTTGGATAAATGCCTAGTAGTGCAATTGCAGGGATGTAGGGTAGTTCTATTTTTAGTTTTTTGAGGAACCTCCATACTGTTTTCCAGAGTGGCTGCACCAACTTGCATTCCCACCAGCAATGCAAAAGAGATCCTCTTCCTCTGCATCCTCGCCATTATTTGTTGTTGCCTGAGTTGTTAATGTTAGCCATTCTGACAGGTGTAAGGTGGTATCTCATTGTCGTTTTGATTTGTATTTCCTTGATGATGAGTGATGTGGAGCATTTTTTCATGTGTCAGTTGGCCATCTGGATGTCTTCTTTGGAGAAGTGTCTCTTCATGTCTTTTCCCCATTTCTTCACTGGATTATTTGTTTTTTGGATGTTGACACTGATAAGGTCTTTATAGATTTTGGATACTAACCCTGTATCTGATGTGTTGTTTGCAAATACCTTCTCCCATTCTGTCAGTTGCCTTTTAGTTTTGCTGATTGTTTCCTTCACTGTGCAGAAGCTTTTTATTTTGATGAGGTCCTAGTAGTTCATTTTTGTTTTTGTTATCCTTGCCTCCAGAGACATGTTGAGTAAGAAGTTGCAGTGGCCAAGATCAAAGAGGTTTTTTCCAGCTTTCTCCTCGAGGATTTTGATGGCTTCCTATCTTACATTGAGGTCTTTCATCCATTTTGAGTTTATATTTGTGTCTGGTGTGAGAAATGGTCCAGGTTCATTCTTCTGCATGTCGCTGTCCAGTTTCCCCAGCACCACTTGCTGAAGACACTGTCTTTATTCCATTGGATATTCTTTCCTGCTGTGTCCAAGATTAGTTGGCCATATGTTTGTGGGTCCATTTCTGGGCTCTCTATTCTGTTCCATTGATCTGAGTTTCTGTTCTTGTGCCAGTAACATAGTGTCTTGATGATTACAGTTTTGTAGTATAGCTTGAAGTCTGGGATTGTGATGCCTCCTGCTTTGGATTTCTTTTTCAAGATCACATTGGCTATTCGGGGTCTTTTCTAGTTCCATACAAATTTTAGGATTGTTTGTTCTAGCTCTGTGAAGACTGCTGGTGTTATTTTGATAGGGATTGCACTGGATATGTAGATTGCTTTGGGTAGTATCAACATTTTAACACTATTTGTTCTTCCTATCCAGGAGCTAGGAACCTTTTCCATTTTTTTGCATCTCCTTCAATTTCTTGCATAAGCTTTCTATAATTTTCAGTGTATAGATTTTTCACATCTTTGATTAGATTTATTCCTAGGTATTTTGTGGTTTGCAAGTACTCATTATTGATTAGTAATTTTTTTGTCTCATTATTATTCAGTAAATAATATGGGAGAGTGCTGACAGTTTTTATTGGAATGACTAGTCATGGCCCTGCTAGTTCATAAAGTTTCTTTGTGCACATTAGAAAAATGCACTCTTCCTGCAGGCTGCCGGGTGGTACAACCCAAGCAAAGGTACACACTTAGGGAGTTGAGTAGCAAGCTGCCTCCTAGCCAGGCTCCCTTCTGCAGAGTATCAGCCCTGAAAAGAATATCTGCAGGGGAGTAGGCAAAAAAAAATTCTTGAATAAGGAGTTTTAAGCAGTGGTTGAGACAGGGAAGAAACATTAAAAAAAAAACAACAACAAAAACAGGAATGTTAGGAAATATATCAAAAGCCAGGGGATGGCATGTGTGAATGTTAAAGAATAACATATTTTGTAAGCAAGATTACTTTATTAGAGTAGATATGAACTCAGACCTAACAGGAAAAGAATGAAGTCATCTGAAGGGGAAGAGGGGGCCAATGAGTAAAATCCTGAAGGAACATGGTATATCTAGAACCATACAGATAAAGGTGTAATGAGAAGTTCAGATGCTCTGGGTAGAGCATAAATTGATTGAAGGGGTGAACCAGATTCAGCTCCCGGGTCTAAGCCTTCACACAACTAGTCCTTTCTATTATACTGCAAAATTTAATGTATACTGGTGGGCTGATTCTCAGAAAGGCAGTATCTGCAAACACTCTCTGGAGTTCTACATCAGCTAATCTCCACAGTGAGAACCTCAGAATTGATGAAGGCAGATTTGCAGAGGCTCTCTCCAGCAAACTCAAGTTGCATCTAGAAACCTGGGATTGGTTAATTTTGCAAGTGTCTTTAACAACAGAAGTTCTACTTAATCAAATTCACCAAGGATCACTAGGAAAGTTTTTGCTCATTTCCTTCCTCTTTATTACTTATATTTCTTATCCTTGGCACATTTCAGCCAAATGTATTTCATTATCCGTGCCTACTCTACTCCTTCCCAGTCCGCTATAACATTCTGATGGTCCCTTTCACTGGACTCTCAGGAATAATGAGTTACTCTCCTAATTCCTTCAAGTTTTCATTGATTGTTCCTTTATCTTCCCACCTTAACTAAAACCTGGCTTTCTTTCTCAATTTCTCCAATACAAATGATTTCGTATGCCACCCCCACTCCTCAGTTCCTCTTTGCTAGACCAATGTTCTACTAACTTCTCATTCTTTAAGCCTAGCCATGTACTTCTATCAAGCTGTTCCCACCCTCATAACCCTCCTCTATGAACTTTAACTGTTTAATGCTGAGTCTCTGCCCTATTCCCTTTCTGTAAAGGTGATATTAATAGACAAATTAACCACTAGCATTTCCTGAACTTCACTGATCTTCATTTCCACCCACTCCAACCATCTACCATTACTACCACCCTAATAACTATGAACTAGACGGAGCTTCATATCTCAGACTCTGAACACTATAACTCTCAAGTCTTTTCTCTATAGGATGCCTCAATCTAGTAAACATTCACCTTAATCTCTCATTAATTCCTCAAAACCCTTTAGGTGTCACTTGCCTCTCTACCAGCCCCATTTGCAACCATTTCAAATATATCATCAATGTCTTCTCCTCTTGAATTTCTGCTATACAGAACTTACTCATTTCCAACTTTGGATATCTTCTAGTCTATTTTCTTTCTTTCTTGTCTTAGTTTCTTCACTCCCATTTGCAAGATGCTAAGCACTGCTAAGGAAGTCACCAAACCATGCTTCTCATGTCTAAAAACAGTACATATCTAAGTTCAATAGAGCCTTTACAATGGTTGAGCAATCCATGTGGTCTTATCTTGTGTTCTCCTAAGCAAGTTCATATTTCTTAAAAATGGTCATTTAAAATCTTTTAACTCCAAACTCCATCTCACCTACACTCAGTCTTAGCAGATGACCTCACCTTTACTGCAAACCTGAAATTCTCTCAAGTTCCCTCTTCTTCAGTTCATACTTCATCATTACTTGCTCTATTTACTAAATATGGAGAAACTGTTCCTCCTGCTTTTCAGTGTAAATCCTGGACATGAACTCATCATTCATCCTCTTCTACCGTTTATTCTGACATGTGAACAATCTTTCACACTTTGATTCCCGACATAGGTTCTTCCCCAGTTGAGCAAACAAACAAAATAACCTCCCTTAATCTTAAGAGTTCTTCTCAAGATACCCCCTCCTCACCCCTTTCTTTTGTGGTGTAAGCCACAACTGACTGGGTCTGCAACATAACAGAAAGGCAACTAGGAGGTATGTACCATAATTTACTTGCATGTAGAAGGAAAACAGTCAAACTTTTCATGTTTATTTTTAATTTAATCTATTTTGTACATTTTATAACATGAGTGCAAGAGCATATGTATGTAGCTCATAAATACATAAATACATGAGTGCAGTAGGCTGTGTATATAACTCCTAAGTGAATAAATGTACAAAAACGGAGCTGTGTGCAAATACATTCTACTGACAGAGTATGCATTTGAAAAAGCTTGGAAAACAGCCAATGGTAGCTCAGAGCTGGAGGGCAATGACTGAGGTTTCTCTTGTCACCTAGCCAGTGATTTAATGCCTCCAATTTTTTTTTTAATTTTTTTTTTCAACGTTTATTTATTTTTGGGACAGAGAGAGACAGAGCATGAACAGGGGAGGGGCAGAGAGAGAGGAAGACACAGAATCGGAAACAGGCTCCAGGCTCTGAGCCATCAGCGCAGAGCCTGACGCGGGGCTCGAACTCACGGACCGCGAGATCGTGACCGGCTGAAGTCGGACGCCCAACCGACTGCGCCACCCAGGCGCCCCTAATGCCTCCAATTTTTTATCTGGGCACGGGTTTAAGCATAGAGAATGTTGCTGAATTTGAACCTCTCTTTACAAGGAGGAAGAAGAAAGGACACAGGTTAGGAAAAAGTCCCAGTGGTATCAATAACTGAGTAGAGCATAGCAATCAGGGAATCTTAGCACTGGAGGGCCACAGATTGGTGCACACACATGTACTAACCAGATGGTGCCCGAAGACAGGAAAAGACAAATAGCAACAAAACTTAATCTGGGCAAGGGCAGGGGGGAGGGATTGGGGGAGGGAACTCTAAAACCTTTCAGAGGGTCCTCGAGGTAAAACTCTTTGCTTGCTAATACTTAGATGTTATTTACCTTTTTTGATTGGTCTTTCAAGTACACAGTGGAATTTTCCAGAGGCCACATTGCATGCAATAATGTAAGAAAGTGAAATGTACAGCAGATTTGAGGTTCTGTCTTACACTGAGCCAGATACTAAAGGGATTTCCAAAAATGTAAAACACTACCACTCTTCTCACAAAATTATTTTTATGTTGGAAAATAGTTTCTTTTCGTTAAAAATGCTATGGTAACATATAATGGGGTTACTGATGTTATTTTAAAGTAATTGATAAAACATTTAAAAATCTCAGTTTTTGATTTCTAATATGGTAAATATGAATAGATAAAACCTACATAAACAAAACTTTTTGGGTCCTCAACAATCTTTAAAAGCATAAAGCAGTCCTAAGACTAAACTGTTTGAGAACCGCTACAATGAACACATAAATTACATCCTCAGGGCCTATGCTACAAATTTGGATCCAGTAAAAAATCTGTCAGAAAAAAATAAAACACTGTGATTAAAAAGAATGGATTGCCTTGTGAAAACAAAAAAGAAAACTCACTCTCTTGATTTTCATATTATGCATATGACCAGGATTAAAAAAAAAAAAATAAAAAAATAAAAAGACCAGGAAAAGTAAAAGTTCTCTGAGGGAAAAAAAAAAAAAAAAAAAGGAACCTCTGAAGCTCCCAGAGCTGAACGTTCTGCCTTCCTCTTCTTTCACACAGTTTGGTCCGTTATGTATCTACTCAAACAACAACTGGATGTGCGATGCTTCAGCAAGTGAGTATATTTAATGCATGATAAAAATCAGCAAACTGTGTAAGTTACAACTTACAGCACACTGCCTTCATCTCTCTCCTATGCTCTTTAACTTCTACGTAACTCTTTTGAGATCTAGCTTCTGGGGAGAATGAGCTGTGGCTGCTGTTCCACTGCCTTCCCATTTCTTGTCCCTTTACAGTCTGGCTTCTACCCCAACCTACAACCCTAGGCTTTAAAGTTGGCAAAGGAACTCCACCAACAAAAGATAATGTCTTCCCTTTTTTGGTTTAAGATATAGCAGATGCTTCATGATTTAAAAAATAAATAGCACAAAACAGCCTATGACTCCTCTATTTACACATGTTTCCTCTTCCCGGAAGCAACTCCCCCTTCCCCCTTCTAATAATCATTAGCACCAGACCTAAATATGGCTATTTTTTGATTTATTCATTTTGGATTTGGCTACAGGTTCCTGCTCAGATAGCTGAGGCTTCATCTTTAAATGAATAGCAGCATAATCCACAAACTCATAAAAATGTGTATAATTCATTTTGTGAGTTTTACAGTTTTTCATGTTAAGAGTGCTTGAGATACATTGTCTTTATTATAAAAGTTATTTGTGCTATACATTAATTTTGATTTTATCTAAACAAATAGAATTAATAATTTTAGATAATTTCAGGACACCATCAGGGGAAATCTCACGTCAAAACAGACAAGCTATGAATAGGTGAAAATTTAAAAAATGTTTACATTAGTCAAAACATGATGCCAATAATATGTTTTAGTCTATACCATAATGATTTCTTAGAAAAGTGGCAACTGACAGCAGCTCCTAGGCTCAAAGTTGATTTCTTTGGTTAGCGACTATTCCATTGAATTTCGGACATTATATTTCAAACCAGGTAAAAGCAGGTAATACTTAGTATATTTAAAAGTATTATTGAAGGAGACTATAGAATCATTGCTTTGAAAGTACTTAATGGGTGCTAACTATTTAGGCCTTATATGAATGATTAAAATTGGAATGAAAACACAGTTTGGCATTAATATTAACACTGTGATGAAGTCTTCCTTAATACATTTACATGCCCCTTTAGCATGATGGTGCTATGACAGAGCTCATTCCAGCAAATGTAGTTATCTGGTTTAATTCCACTGCTTTATGGCACTACAGAGGAAGAACGTTAGCAAGAGCTAGAAAACTCGTACATGTATCTCTGTATTTAAAATGTAACCATCCTGAACATTGCATTTTATGTACATGTACATTTTATGTGTGTACATGCTCTTCTCTGAGCAGAACTAGCCTAAAGCAATGTTTTCAGCATTTTGAGCTCCTGAAGAATACATTTAGCACTACCATCACAGTGGCCCCCAATTCACTAGGTGAGCTACACAGACCCATATAACCAAAATTCCAGTTTATCTTACTACCTCATCTTGAATTCTTGGCCTGCTACCCACATGCAAATTTAAACAGGAATAGAGACAGATTGAAGGCTTACACTCTGATCATTGTGCTCTGAAAATATGGCTTTTATGCATAGCTTTAAAACATGGCTTTAGACAAGATGATGAATTTTAGTTGTCCCCTGTGCTTCTAAGAAGGAGATGTGTTAGATCCTAACATGTAAATTCTAGTACAGTCTTTTTTTTTTAAAGTTTATTTGCTTATTTTGAGAAAGAGAGAGAGAGAGAGAGAGAGAGAGAGAGAGAGAGAGAGAGAGAGTGTGCTATCAGCACGGAGCCTGACATGGGGCTCAATATCCCATAATATCTCACTATTATGACGTGAGCCAAAATCAAGAGTCAGATATGTACTGACTGAGCCACCTAGGTGCCCCTAGTACAGTCTTAAACATGGACTTTTTATGTGTACATTTATTCTCCATATGACTTCATTTCAGAATGAAATGGGCTAAAATACCTCCTACCATGTGTTTCAGAAATTATGCAAAGTGTAAGAAATATATAGCAAGTTTTCTGGAAGCCAGTAACTAGAGTAGAAGCAGTAAAATTGATAAAACTACCATTACCGCTGCTCCTAAGAATAATGCTAGTGATTCGCTATTATCATGGACAGAATATCAGGCCAGAAATGCTATGTTGCAAATGGTAAGTCTTATCTTCTCATGAGTGCACTTAGGCTGTGAATAATATATGCAGAAACCCTTTGTTCTTACTAATTAGAATTAAGATTGGTTTATTGTTCATTAAAAATCACCTAAAATTCTTTACAAAATGATCGGTTGTGTAAAGAAGCCACATGCTACTGAAAAGTACACCAGGAGAGAAATTAACCAGAGGACTTGATGAAGAGTCAGAAAATTTAATCAAGTGAAAGAAGCATGCTTTTATACCCAAAATTACTCCAGGAGTCATGGGGGAAGGAAAAAGGCATGAAATTTTAATTTCTCTTCAGTGGAAATTATGACTTAATTTATTTTAGTAAGAGTGTTCTCAATTTGTGCTTTTAAGAGTAGGCTTACTTAATTGTACACATTTAACATTACATGTGAACCTCTTAGATTCTTTTATAAGCAAAGAAAATTGCCTACTTACTAGCACCTATTCATCACTGAAAATCTTCATCTCTGCCTAAGTATTTTGTTAGTAAAGAAAGAGATTTCATCCTCCTTAATCTGTAGCCTTCTATTCATTACAAATGCATTTATTTCATGACTTTATCCTTAAAATCTAAGCTGTCCTTTTTTATCACTTTCTTCCATGTAACTGAAGCCATTTGATTGGCCTCTAGTGGTGTTCTAAGCATTTATTTAAACAAGAAATACTTTATTAGGTTAGGAATATGAAATCCCCTAACTCCTATCTACTAGTTAAAACTCCAAAGTTTCGGGGCGCCTGGGTGGCTCAGTCGGTTATGCAGGCAACTTCGGCTCAGGTCACGATCTCACAGTCGGTGAGTTCGAGCCCCGCGTCGGGCTCTGGGCTGATGGCTCGGAGCCTGGAGCCTACTTCCGATTAAAAACAACAACAACAACAAAAAAACTCCAAAGTTTCTTTTTTTTTTTTTAAGTTCCAGTGCAGTTAACATACAGTGTTATGTTAGTTCCAGGTACAATATAGTTATTCAACAATTCCATACATCACTCAGTGCTCATCAAGGTAAGTATACTCTGGGGGCACCTGGGTGGCTCAGTTAAGTGCCGGGCTCTTGATTTCAGCTCAGGTCACGATCTTACAGTCATTGGGGTCTGTGCTGAGCATGGAACCTGCTTAAGATTTTCTCTCCCTCTCTACCTCTGCCCCTCCCCAGCTTATACACTCGCTCACTCTCTCTGAAAGAAGGAGAGGAGAGGAGAGGAGAGGAGAGGAGAGGAGAGGAGAGGAGAGGAGAGGAGAGGAGAGGAGAGGAGAGGAGAGGAGAGGAAAGTGTACTCTTAATCCTCTTCACCTTATTTGACCCACTTCCCCTCTGGTCACCCTCTGTTCTCTGCAGTTAAGAGTCTGGCTTTTTGGTTTGTCTTTTCATTTTCCTTTATTTATTGTTTTGTTTCTTCCACATATGAGTACAATCATATGGTATTTGTCTTTCTCTGACTTATTTTGCTTAGCATTATACTTGCTAGATCCAATCATGTTGTTGCAAATGGCAAGATTTCATTCTTTTTTACAGCTGAATAATATTGCATTGCATGTGTGTGTGTGTGTGTGTGTGTGTGTGTGTGTGTGTGTGTGTATCTCACATCTTCTTTATCTATCAGTGGACACTTGGATAAAACTTCAAAGTTTTGACATGACATTTTCATCAAGATTCTGCTCTTCCTCCTTGCCTAAAGTTGCATTCGTATGAAATACGTGGATACTAATACACAGGAATACTTTTATTGTGGCTTGACGATCAACCAATTTAGTGTACCTTGAAAATCAACTAATTACTATCTTAACAGTATAGTCTATGTAGCTATACTACGTTTTATAATTAACACATGAGTTATAAAGAATTAATTCATGAATTCTTTATTCACATATAACCAAAACATGACACTGTATGTAGACTCATGGAGAGAACCTGTATCAACTTAGAGTAGTTTCATTGAAATCAGGATGTTTCCCCACTCACCACATATTTGGATTGTGGGATACTTGACCTCAGAGGTGAGGTTTTGTTTATTTATATTCTGTGAAAGCAAAAGTGAGAGGAGCCACCAGAAGCCTTCAGTTCCTTAAAACAAAGTTCCTATACCCAAATTTTTAAATAGCATCTTCCCAACTTTTCTGTGCTGTCTTGGTCAAGGATCATATTAGAAGATACTGCATGCGGGGCTCCTGGGTGGCTCAGTCAGTTAAGCGACTGACTTCGTGAGTTCGAGCCCCACGTCAGGCTCTGTGCTGACATCTCAGAGCCTGCAGCCTGCTTCCGATTCTGTGTCTCCCTCTCTCTCTCTGCCCCTCCCCTGCTCACATTCTGTGTGTGTCACTCTCTCTCAAATAAACATTAAAAATTTTTTTAAAAATTAAAAAAGAAGAAGAAGATACTGCATCCACTTAAGTTAGCCTAGGCAAAGGGAATTTACTCAGATGGTACAGGTCTCAGAACCCAAGTGAGGAAAGAACAGTATATCCCCATGAAAGAGATCTTCCAACTCCTCCTTTTATTCACTTACTTGCCCATTCACTCAACAAATATTTATTGAATACCTGCTATGTGCCAGACATTATCTTAGGAGCTAAGGATAGAACTATACACAAAACAGAAAAGAAAAAAGAAAAATCATTGCCCTCATGAAGATGACCTATTAGTATGAAAAGACACATGGATGGAAAAGAGTATAATATATTTCAGGGAAAAAATTATTCCATTTGATTAAAAGTATGGCGTATGTGTAAAAGGAGGTTAAAGAACTTGACTGAGACAGGTCTTGCAAGTTAGGCTGAAAACTGTGGCCTTAGGTTAAGATGCAGTAAAGAGCCAGTGAAAGCTTCTAAACAGGGTAATGGCATGATTAGACCAGGGTTTAGGGAAGCAGATTTATGAGCGGTGGGTAGAATGGATGAGGGAAGGAAACAAAAACGAGTAGCAGCAACTGCTACTTTTCTGGTGAGCTGTGTGGGCCTGAAGCTTAGCAATGGGCATGAAGAACAGAACCAAGGAGATAGATTTGATGATGGCTGTTATAGAAGTAGAATACACATGCCTTTCAATGGATAAGCAAATTTTTAAAAACTGTCACAAGTGATGGATACTGCCATGAATAAATAGTGAAGGCTACGTGTAGTGGAGGTTAGAGGGTTAGAGACAATACAGAATGACTCTGGACTTTGAAGACATATAGATGTCATTATATTTCAAGTACAGATATCCAGATAACTCTTGAAAATGCAGTCCAAGAGACTTGAAGACCAGAAACGTATGTTTGGGAATCATTGCATAGAGTGTAATAGTAGAAATATAAAAACCTTCAAAGGAATGGATTAGAGCAGGAAAAAGGACTGAAGATAGCTCATTGAAGAATGCCTATATTTAAGGTTTGAGGAAAAAGGGTGATAAGTGATTATCAGAGAGTTTAGAAGAGCATAAAAGATCCAGCAATCTCAACTTAGATAACTGTAACACATTCTTGTACATTACATAGGGAAGAAGGGGGGGGCAGGGGATTACAGATATAAATATACATGAAGTTGAAATATGACAAAAGAGAGGCAAAATAAATGTTTTTAACATGTAAGTTGTTATGTTACTAGGCCACATGCATTTTTCTTCTTCATCAGAGATACAGAATAGAGTATTATAATTTATCTTACTGAGGAGTACCATACTGGGATAGTTTTGATTACACAGAGATTTCTAGGCTAGGGTTCATTATTTTTAATGTAAGGCATTAAACCTAAAATAAAGAAAAGGTATGTGAGCAAAAGGTTTTCATCATTATTCTTTAAGCCTTAATTACCTTTCTCCAACACTATCTGAGACTAGCTATTTTTACTCGGAGATCTTCTAGCCAAATATGCTCTAATTACCTTGCCCTGAATAGACTTTGCTCATCCCTATTTATATAGTACTTTGAACATTTTAAAATTTGCCAGTAGTTTTTAAAAGATGGCATAATACTATGTCACTCCAATTTAATTAAACGCAAATGTGGGTTTTTTTTTCATTCCTAACAAAATGAACACAACTAAACAAGACTTGCAAGTTATATAGAATAAAATAAGCATTGTTTGTTTATCAGAGTCACTGTTCTTTAGAGTCACGTAATACGTTTAATATCATTATTTCCAGGATGGGAAGAAAATAAGTTTTCCAATCAAGATATGTGAAATTTGTTCAGAAAGGACAATCATTTCCTTGAGATAGCCTCAGACTAGATGTGTCTCTCAGCTACATTTCTATGAATAACTTTTCTGAGGAATGATGCTATAACAATTTCTCTAGCACTCCTGGGAGAAAACATCTCCCTCAAATAGAGAACTGGGTAGAATACACAATTGCAAATGACATGCCAATTCATCATATGTCAGCAGGTCTTAACCACTTTTTTTCTGGCTATGGTACCATTTAGCTACAAAGCAATCACGATTCTTCCAAAGAGAACATTGCAGAAATGATGAAAAACTATATTAAGAGGAAAATAACCCCAAGATTCAATAGCAAAGTAAACTGCATAATTATATTGGTTCAGAGAACAGGCAAAGGACTGTGAAACAAAAGTACCTAACAGATTTACTAAATACATGTTAAGGCGTAATGAAAGCCCACTGTAGAAAACCACATTAAAAAAAAATGTACTCTGTCATGATCATGGAATTTAGGGGTGGGGGGGGAATAATAGATAAGGGATCTTGAGCCTTGTTTTACAGCAACATGCTGCTGGAATAATGTAGGGAAGATACGGGCTCCCCTTCCAACAAAGTGAAAAACGTCCAAGTCTTTATTATCACTAACACAAACCATACATATGTGAAATCAGGAAAAAGAAATGCTTTATTTATTCAAGATATCATAAAACTCATACAAGTGTTTGTGCCCTTACAAATCTAAGACGCTTTTGAAACACAGCTACAACATGCTAATTCATAGGTAGTGAAAATCTATTCATGATAAAGCATCCCTTTACTAACATGACTATGCTGTAGAGGATACAAAAACTGAATAAAGTGTGGTTTCTGACTTTAAAAAAACATAACCGTGTGTGAAAGATGGTTCCATTTGGTGAATATTAAATACAGTACATTAAATATACTTAACAATAAATAAGAATTCAGTGACATTTTATTATCTGCCAGTCAAGTTATAGGGTTTATTGACCCCCAGGGCCCTCACCTGATTCAGTCTGAACCCATTCACTAGCCTGTAGATTATCAAGGCCACTGCAACTCTCATTTACTTTATTTTTCCCCATCTGGTCTTTTTACATGATCACCACCACCAGAGTGTGCCATGACAGTAAATCAGTTTGTTGTGGTTTTTGGCTTCCTTTCTGGCTTCCTTCCTTCCTTCCTTCCTTCCTTCCTTCCTTCCTTCCTTCCTTCCTTCCTTCCTCCCTCCCTCCCTCCCTTCCTTTTTTCTTTCTTTCCCTCTCTCTCTCTCTTTCTTTCTTTCTTTGACTTCTTGACTGCAGCTATAGTAAAAAGTTGCCATGTGAAAGTTTTCCAACTACTTATAACATTAAAGAGATGGATATTATCTGTGAACATCAATTATCTACCATAGTTGTTCCCTAAAAACAGGTAACAAAAATGAACAGAATGGAGTGTTAGAATGTGCTTGTACATTTTAACATCTATATACTTTCTGTGGTATCTCTCATGTCTTTTGTTTATATATTTGCCAAATTCTGTATATCTTCAGTGATACATGGAAGCACCTAATATGTCAATGCCATGTCAAAACCATATTTTTTCATGTTTATTTTTGAGAGAGAGAGCACGAGTAGGGGAGGGGCAGAGAGAGAGGGACACATAAAATCCAAAGCAGGCTCCAGGCTCTGAGCTGTCGGCACAGAGCCCAACATGGGGCTCAAACTCACAAATTGTGAGATTGTGACCTGAGCCGAAGTTGGATGCCTAACCGACTAAGCCACCCAGGTGCCTCTCAAAAAACGTAATTCTGATAGAGATTTTTAAAATTAGTTTCAGGTGTACAATTTAGTGATTCAACACTTCCATATAACACCTGTGTTCATCACAGCAGGTGCCCTCTTTAATCCCCATCACCTATTTCACCCATCCCAACCCCCCCTCCCCCCCACCATCAGTTGTTCTCTCTCTATAGTTAAGAGTCTGTTTCTGGGTGTGCCCCCCGCTCTTTTTCTTTTTCCCTATGCTCGTTTGTTTAAAGACTTTTTTTAAAATTAAAAGTAATTGGGGCGCCTGGGTGGCACAGTCGGTTGAGCGTCCGACTTCAGCCAGGTCACGATCTCGCGGTCTGTGAGTTCGAGCCCCGCGTCAGGCTCTGGGCTGATGGCTCAGAGCCTGGAGCCTGTTTCCGATTCTGTGTCTCCCTCTCTCTCTGCCCCTCCCCCGTTCATGCTCTGTCTCTCTCTGTCCCCCCAAAAAATAAATAAACGTTGAAAAAAAATTTTAAATAAAAAAAATTAAATTAAAATAAATGTACATAATTTTTAAATAGTACTATTAAGCTTAAATGAAAAGCAGGATTCTGTCCCATCCCTCCCCACTTGTAGTCCTGAAAAAATTATTTTCAATCCCTTTCACTATTTCTTCCTGTATTTACATACATATTTCTAAATAACGTGTATACCCTTCAATAAAGCTTACTGGGTGGGTATGCAATATATACATGTTGTTCACACAAAGCAGTGAGCTGGCCAGTTCTTTGGGAGTCTTCTTTTGGAATGGTCAGTTTTCCCAGAGAGGAATCCTTCAATCGCTGACTATATGGATAAGTTTGGCTGATAATTTTCTGCCTGGTGTTCTAGCTGCTTATACTAACTACATGAACTTTCTGTGTACCCATTACTTATAAAAAGTTCACTATGTCAAGAAATTTATTTTTTGATACATTTTGATAATTATGAAGAGCAGCAATTGTGATGCTCATTTTTATTAATATAACTTCTATTTATAATTTTTATAACCTCTGCACAATATTTTTGTATTTCTTAGTTTACAAAGATCATCAACAGTTCCAATAAAATAGCAGAGTTTTAGATATAAAAAAAAACCTTGAATATCTTCTGGACCAGCTCCACTATGTTTAAAATTGAAACTTAGGAATAAATTCAGATTTCCTAAGAATCTCAGAATGGTATTTTCCCTTAAAAAGAAGGCACACATACTGTACAAAATATTTTTTAAAGGGGTATATTTTTTCTCCGCTGAAAACCTTTTTTGGAAGCCAGAGCAAACAAGTGTTCTAGAAACACCTACAAAAGGAAATTCTTCTGCAATAGAAACATTTTTTAAACGATCCTAATTGTTAGTACATAGCTCCTCTCCAAAAATGTATACATTATAAAGGTATAGGGAGGAGGGGCGCCTGGGTGGCGCAGTCGGTTAAGCGTCCGACTTCAGCCAGGTCACGATCTCGCGGTCCGTGGGTTCGAGCCCCGCGTCGGGCTCTGGGCTGATGGCTCAGAGCCTG